>NW_004444282.1:731563-737841 GCF_000243295.1 Trichechus manatus latirostris | reverse complement strand
AAAGTCATACTTTGGCTCTTGTGGACTTGCTCTAATTTTTTTCAGCTTCAACTTGAACTTGCTTATGAAAAATTGATGGTCTGTTCCACAGTTGGCCCCTGGCCTTGTTCTGACTGATGATATTGAGCTTTTCCATCATCTCTTTCCACAGATATAGTTGATTTGATTCCTGTGTATTCCATCTAGTGAGGTCCACTTGTATAGTCGCAGTTTATGTTGGTGAAAAAAGGTATTTGAAATGAAGAAGTCATTGGTCCTGCAAAATTCTATCATGCGATCTCTGGCAAAGCCATATCACCAAGGCCATATTTTCCAACTACCAATCCTTATTCTTTGTCTCCAAGCTTCACATTCCAATCGCCAGCAGTCATCAATGCATCCTGATTGCATGTTTGATCAATGTCAGACTGCAGAAGTTTGTAAAAATCTTCAATTTCTTCATCTTTGTCCTCAGTGGTTGGTGGGTAAATTTGAATAATAGTTGTATTAACTGGTCTTCCTTGTAGGCATATGGATATTATCCTATCACTCACAGCATTGTACTCTAGGATAGATCTTGACATGTTCTTTTTGACGATGAATGCAACGCCATTCCTCTTCAATTTGTTATTCCTGGCATAGTAGACTGTATGATTGTCCAATTCAAAATGGCCAGTACCGGTCCACTTCAACTCACTAATGCCTAAGATATCGATGTTTATGCATTTCATTTCATTTTTGATGATACCTAATTTTCTTAGATTCATACTTTGTACATTCCAATGTTTTGATTATTAATGGATGTTTACAGCTGTTTCTTCTCATTTTGAGTCGTGCCACATCAGCAGGTGAAGGTTCCAAAAGCTTGATTCCATCCATGTCATTAAGGTTGACTACTTTGAGGAGGCAGCTCTTCCCCAGTTGTATTTTGAGTGCCTTCCACCCTGAGGGGTTCATCTTCTGGCACTATATCAGACAATGTTCTGCTGCTATTCATAAGGTTTTTACTGGCTAATTCTTTTCAGAAGTAGACTGCCAGGTCCATCTTCCTAGTCTGGAAGCTCAGCTGAAACCTGTCCACCATGGGTGACCCTGCTGGTATCTGAATACTGGTGGCATAGCTTCCAGCATCGCAGTACCACACAAGCACCCACAGTATGAGAAACTAAGACTTGTGGGGGTCTTCACTTTTAAGAAATAAAAAATAAGTCCAGACTGGTGTCAATACTTTGAGCTTCTTAAAAGATTCCCTCTGTTTCCTCTCGCTGCTACAGTCTTCATTAAGGGATGGGTGTGGAAGTATTGTCTGCTCACATCCATCCTGCGTATTTTCCCCAACTGACAAGCAGTGGACTTTTACTCCTTTAAGGAGGATATTAGGGTGTAAAGGAGACTAAGGAGAAAGGACAAATACTTATGTGACTGATAAAGCTTGCCTCTAGGAGAGGCAAATACACTCTGATTGGATCTTGATCTCACAGAGCACTTTCATTTGTTCCTCAGAAGTCCCAACAGGGGATGTGCTGATGGAGAATACTTCTGCTGCCTGGTCAATTACAACTCCTCTCATCTCTTGAATTTCTAGCTGTGTCACATTGTTCTTGTAGTGTTCCAGTTGGATTAAGCCCCTTTTAAGGTGACTCTAGATTGAGTCCCTTTTAAAATGACTTCTGGCTAGGTTACTTCTGTGGACACTCACATTTTTGCCTTGTTCTCACGGCAGGGAGAAACCTTTGGTCTCAATCAATGCAGACTTCTCTTTTTTTGCAGTGTCACCTCCAGTCCATCTCTTGTGGTTAGTTTGTCGCCGCAAGAATTAGGCACCATTTCCAACATTGTCTCAGTTCCAGGAGACACCTGTGAACCTCTCTGCATGCATGGTTCTCTTAAAGTCTTCACTCAGTCTGAAGCAAGAGGTAAGGAAAGTGTTTCTATCCCTGACAGAGGAGAGCCTGAAGAGCATATTGAAAAATGTCTCCAAAGAGACGTTGCCTCCAAGCATTATTAGCCCTAACTTCTTTACACCATGATGATGTTGATGGTAAAATGCTGGCAGATCCAATTTGACAATCTTTTAGAAGTGGTAACTTGCCTTAAGAAGTTGGGTATTTGATGTCTATTTTGTTGTTGTTTGTCTTGGGGTTTCAGCTAAGACTGAAGCAGTAGTAACTGTACAACAATTTGAAAATGTAGAAAAAATGAAATATTTCTTAGAAAAATATAGCTTACTAAAAAAATAAAAAGTATGAAAAATTATTCGATCAGTAATTACCAAAGAAATGCATCAGTAGTTATAAATTTAACTTACTTCCTCGAAAGTAACACAAATAAAACAAAGCGGGAGAAAGTACCTATATCTTCACTTTGTCATTTCACAATTTTAATGAAGTTTCTAACCACTGAAGTAAGACACAAGAAACAAAGAAAATTTTTGAGGATTTAAAAGAAATGAAATTGTCATTATTCGAAGAAAATTCAATTGCCTACATAGAAAACCCCATAGAATATACAGAAAAAATATTAGCATTTATGATTTCAGCATAAATGTTAATATTTTTCAATCATATCAGCACAAAGTCAAAAACATAATTTAAGAAAGTATGCTTAATCTGGTTAGAAATGAATCTATAAAAATATATGGAAGAATTTTATGAATGAATTTGCAAAATTCTATTGAAACATTAAAGAGGACCTACATAATTGAAGGGGTACAGCAGATTTTTGGATAAGAAGAGTAACTGTTATGAAGATGACAATTCTTTTATCAAATAGGAGAAGGAGTCCATCTGGAAGCTGATGATGTGAAAATTTATACCTTACAATTACCCACTCTTGGCATACTCCTGAAAGTTTTTTTGCATAACACCAGGAGTAAGCATACTCCTGTTTGAAGACCATTGCCTTAAAGAAACTCTTGTATGTGTAGAAAAGGATACTTATACCAGAATGAAGGTCCTTGTGTGGCACAAACAGATAAGCGCTTGACTACTAGCAGAAACCCACCCAGAAGCACCTCAGAAGACAGGCTTGGTGCTGTGCTTCCGAAAGGTTACAGTCTTGAAAACCCCGTGGAGCAGTTCTACTCTGCACACAAGGGGTCTCATGAGTCATAATTGATTGGAAGGCAACTAACAAAGCATACTGGAATGATTATAATAGCATTGTTTGTAATTAAAAAGGGAAATGACCTAAATGTTTATCAATAATAAAAAAGAGAAATATTTACATAGTAAAATACTAGTGGCAAAAGTGAGTTGATTAGAGTTATACGTTTCAGGGGGTGTGTGAATTAATTTTACAAATATAAGGTTGGTCCAAAAAAGGCAATTTGCAGGAAAATATATATAGCATAAGATTATTTCTGTAAAGCCAGTAATATACCTATATGTTTGAGTGTATACACAAACACACACATACACTTCAAGATAGAAAATACGTATGGTAATAATATCCAATATCGAATAGTAATTGTTTTCAGTGTTGTCAGATGGGAAGGACAAAAATGTGATCCGTTTTATTCCTAAAAAAAAAAAAAATTAATAGAAACAAAATATAATAAAAGTTTTAGCCTTTTTCAACACAGTAGGATGCCTCATTTTTCTCTCCATTTGTAAAACAGTAGACCCTTTGTGAGGCAATCTTTTCAAATTGAAATGGGTCTTATTCTACATTCTAGGCATATGGTGGAGCCCTGGTGGTGCAGTGGTTGTCTGCTAATCAAAACGTCAGCAGTTCGAATCCACCAGCTACTCCTTGGAAATCCTATGGGGCAGCTCTCCTTTGTCCTACAGGGTCGCTATTAGTCGGAATCCACTCCACGGCAAAGGGTTTTGTTTTTATGCATATAGTAAATTTCATATTTTGATCATCTTTGTATTTCTACTTCAAAAACAAGAACAAACAAAAATCTTCCTGTACCCTGCAGGGTAGCAAAAGAATTCACCTCCAATTTAGGAAACTGTAGCTGTTTATTTTCTATACAACACAGTGAATAAACTTCAACAATATTTTCTTTTTACAGATTCATCAGAAAACCATTTGCTAAATAGAAACAGAAACACTCTTTATTCTCTTTATTCAATATCAGAATATTTCTTTTTCTTTCATTGGTCCCCAACCCTACCATGATTAAATGAACCACGTGACACAGGAATCAAAGGATGAATTTAGAAGATTCCAAATTAGCTAAGACATTAGCAAATAAAATAGCAGAGAGCATTAGCAAAGCTTAGACAAGCATCTCGGAAGTAGCGGATGAAGAGAATTTTTTCTAGTTATCAGCCATCTGTTTAAAAATAATCCCCAAAGGAAAAAGCCCAAATTCATTTCCTTTTCTTGTCATAATTAGTATTTCCTGAATGTTTTCTCTCCTCTACATTTAGAATTTTAATGCTACACTAAAGAGTAATGGAAAAATCACTTGATGAAGCCAAAGATTGCATTTAATTCTAATGTGTGTTAATTGGCTTTATTGAAAATTAGCATTTTTGAATTTCTAATGCTCTTTCTAATTTATGAAATGTCACTCATTTTCTCATGTATCGTATTGTAATTAAATTTGCGCGGGAGCAAATTTCATTTGTCTCTGTTGCTGAAACCCTGAAGATTTGTCGGCACAACAAATACAGGGTATTGCTATATTTGTGTGTTGACAATACAATATTCATTAATTTTAAACATGGCAACAGCTGTACGCATGCTACAGTATAATTACCTTTGTTTAATAACAGTATGTCTCTGAATGACAATGGGAATTAACTGAATAAGTATTACATGTGCTTCTGCTTGCAATATTTTCTCAATGTAGTTCTGATCCCTAGGTAGAAGTTGCCAGTTTAGGTGTAGACGTTTGAGCCAAATACTGATTCTGCTTCATAAACCATCAATGTAATCAGTCTAAGACTAACAGCAGCCCATGATTAACCACATAACAATTGGATCATTCCTTCAGCGTCGATATGTTAGAACCTGCATGCAAAGCATTCAGGAGAGCTGTTTACCAGACCTAAATTTCTCTAGAGAAATCAAACACTGTATAATTATCAGGAAAAAATGAAATGTTCATTCTCTGGTTTAATTAGAAATGCACCACATCCAAGTACCCACTGCTGCCTGCTTTTATTGTCTTAATTTTGGTGTTATCCCAGAGTTATCTTTCAACCGAGTAGATTTTTAGCATACCTTCACCTGCATCAGTACCCCAGATAAAAGACAAATGCTAAGGGCAATCTTATATCAACATTGTAATGTTCTTTATTGTAGAAGTTACAGCATATAAAGCCAATTCACTGATGTGAAATTGTGGGGTTATTTTCATTTTCTCTATAGAATGTGATGTCTATTATACATTTAAATGCTTCCTTTGTACTAGTAAAATTGATACTTGGGTAGAGTAATTTTTTTAAATCACAAAACCTGCAATTAGAAATGTTATTTTTATGATTCTTAAGTAAAATTGGATTATACTCACACATGGCCATTGGATGCACCATGTAGATTAACATGGGTGACTTTCCCTGGGTGCTGCATGTGGTTAAAACTCTTGGCTGTTAACCAAAAGGTTGGAGGTTTGAGTCCACCCAGAGGTACCTCAGAAGAAAGTCCTAGAGATCTACTTCTAAAAAAATTAGCCTTTGAAAACGCTGTGGAGCACAGTTATACTCTGACACGCACGAGTTCACCATGAGTTGAAATCAACTCAGTGGCCACTGGTACGTGGTGACCTCGACTCAAGTACCAGTGTTGGTGCTTTCCTTTTCACACTACCACTGATCCTTTGGGAATCAAAGATCCTTCTCTGCTCTCCTGTGACACGACTGTGCCTGCAAGGGCTAGTATGTATGGGCTATCAGTATTCTTGGGGCGGGGGGTAAGCAGCCTTCCTCTGAAGCCATGGATAAAACCATGGGTAAAGAGCAAGTACCAAATTACAGAAGGCCTTCTGCAAACAGTGATGAGACCAGTGGATGTATCTCCTCTGGAGGACAAAAAAGATGAAGAAACTAAAGATATTAAGGAATTTTTTTTTCCAAAACTTGAAAATAAGACCCAAAGATGACTGTATGCCCTTTCTGTGTCATAATGGAGCATTTTCAAACAAGTCTGCCTAAGGGTCATCTGATTATCCAGGGACTTATAACTTTGTTTGACTTAATATTGGATATTGATTAGGGCCCAGAACCTAGATGGTATCTTGGAAACTTGAGAAGCTGCAATTAATTTTTGCCCAGTAAATATGCAAATGATTTTTGTCAAGTACAAAGAAAAATATCCAGAATATTATAGCTTTATTGGCTTGC
>NW_004444282.1:720913-730111 GCF_000243295.1 Trichechus manatus latirostris | reverse complement strand
TAACTTGGTTAAGCTGTGCACACTTCTCCCATATTTGGTGCTACATTTACCATCACCATAAATAAAAAATGACTACTGTCTAGAGAATGAATTCCCTTCTCTCCCCCTCCCCCACCCCTGTAACCACCAATGAACATGAATGTTGGTCTCAGTATATACAGCTGTTCTTGTCCTTTTATAAAAGGGAGATCATACAGTATTTGCTCTTTTGTGATTGACATTTTGCTCAGCATAATAATGTCCTCTAGGTTCATCCATGTTCCAAGATGTTTGGGACCTCATCTTTCTTTATGGCTGAGTTGTATTCCATTGTATATATGTACCACATTTTGTTTGTCCATTCAACCATTGATGGGCACTTAGTTTCTTTCCATCTTTTGGCTATTGTGAAAAGTGCTGCAATGCATATAGGTGTGCATATATTTGTTACTGTCTCTTCTATTAAATCTCTAGGGTATATACCAAGGAGTGGAATTGTTGTATCATAAGGTAGCTCTATTTCTAATTTTTTGAGGAATGGCCATACTGTTTTCCATAGCAGTTGTACCATTGTACATTTCCCACCACCAGTGGATAAAGGTTCCAATCTCCTCACACCCTCACCAACATTTGTTATTTTTTGTTTTATTATCATTTTTTAAAATTACCATTTTAGCAAAGGTGAGGTGGTATCTCATTTAATTTTGATTTGCATGTCTCTAATGGCTAATGAAAGTCATTAGAGAGTTGGCTTTCATTAGGAATTGTTGTTGTTAGGTGCCATCAAGTTGGTTCCAACTCATAGCTACCCTATAGGACAGAGTAGAACTACCTCATAGGATTTCCAAGGAGCGAATGCTGGATTTGAACTGCTGACCTTTTTGGTTTGCAGTTGAGGTCTTAAACACTATACCACCAGGGTTCCCATTAGCCATTAGAGAGGTGAAAATGGCTAAAGGGAGCCCTGGTGGCACAGTGGTTAAGAGCTGGGCTGCTAAACAAAAGGTCAGCTGTCTGAATCCACCAGCCACCCCATAGGAAACCCTATGGGGCAGTTCTGTTCTGTCCTATAGGGTCACTATGAGTTGGAATTGACTCGACAGCAATAGTAATAATGGTTAATGACAGACAGCATCTTTTCATGTGTTTGTTGGCTGCTTGAATGCCCTTTTTGGTGAAGTGTCTGTTCATGTCCTTTGCCCATTTTTTAATTGGGATGGTTGATTTTTTGTTGAGTTTTGAAATTCTATATATATTTCAGAAATTAGAAAGTTATCGTATATGTTGTTCCTGAAGATTTTTTTTCCCACTCTATAGGTTGTCTTTTTACTCTTTTGGTGAACTCTTTTGATGAGCAAGAGTATTTAATTTTTATGAGGTCCCAGTTATACAATTTGACTTCTGCTGTTTGTGCATTTGTAGTTGTGTTTGATAATCCATCTTTACAAAAAATGAGGCCCCATAATTTTGCCTATGTATTTTCTTCCAAGAACTTTATAGTTTCAGATTTAAGATTTAGGTCTTTGATCCATTTGAGTTAGTTTTTTGTGTATGGTGTGAAATATGGTTCCTGTTCCATTTTTCTGCAAGTGGATATCCAATTTTTCCAGCACCATTTGTTGAAGAGACTGTTTCTTCCCCATTGAATGGACTTAGACCCCTTGTCATAAATCAGTTGTCCATAGATGTATGGATCTATTTCTGAGTTTTCAATGCTATTCCACTGGTCTATGTTTCTATCACTTAGCTAGTATCAGGCCGTTTTGATTACCGTAGGTGTATAGTATGTATTGAGATCGGGCAGTGTGAGGTCTCTTACTTTGTTCTTCTTCAATATTGCTTTGGCTATTTAGGGCCTCTTTCCTTTCCATATAAGGTTGGTGATTAGTTTTTCCATTTCAGTAAAGAATGCTATTGGAATTTGGATTGGGATAGCATTGTATCTATAGATCAGTTTGGGTAGTATTGACATTTTCACAATATGAAATCTTCCAATCCATGGGCATGGAATATTCTTTCATTTATGTAGTTCTCTTGAAAGAGTCTCTTGTAGCAGTGTTTTATAGTTTTCATTGTATAAGTCTTTTACATCCCTGCTTAAGTTTATGTCTAGGTATTTCATCTTTTTGTGGGCAGTTGTAAATGGTATTATTTTCTTTTCATATTTATCCTTGTTAATATATAGGAACCCAACTGATTTTTGTATGTTTATCTCGTACCCTGCAATATTGCTGAATTCTTCTATTAGATACAACAGCTTTCTTGTAGAATCTTTGGGGTTTTCTATGAATAGGATCATGTCATCTGAAATATAGTTTTACTTCTTCCTTTGTAATTCGGATGCCCTTTATTTATCTTCTTTGCCTTGTTGCTCTGACTAGGGCTTCCGGTATAATACTGAATAAGAGTGATGACAGTGGGCATCCTTGTCTTATTCCTGTTTTCAAGAGGAAGGCTCTTACTCTTTCTCCATTGAGTATAATGTTAGCTATCGGTTTTGCATATATATCCTTAGTTAGGTTGAGGAGTTTACCTGCTATTTCTGTTTTGCTGAGAGTTTTTATCAGGAAAAGGTGTTGGTTGGATTTTATAAAATGCCGTTTCTGCATTAATTGAGATAATCATGTAGTTCTTTTGTTTTGTTTATGTAGTGAATTACATTGTTTGATTTTCTAATGTTGAACCACCCTTGCATTCCTGGTATGAATCCCATTTGGTCATGGTGTATAATTTTCATACTATGTTGTTGAATTCTGTTCACTAGAATTTTGTTGGGAATTGTTGCATCTATATTCATGAATAAAGCAAAAGGAAAAAATGATGAAGTAAAAGTGTGGAACAGAAGATTTTAAAGGGTGGCTCAAGGAGACAAGGTAAAATATTATAATGAAATGTGCAAAGACTTACCTGCATTTAGAAAACAAAAAGGGAAGAATATACTCAGCATTTCTCAAGCGGAAAGGACTGAAGAAAAATTCAAGACTCAAGTTGCAGTATTGAAGGATTCTATGGACAAAATATTAAACAACGTAGGAAGGATCAAAAGAAGATGGAAAGAATACAGAGAGTTACTGTTCCAAAAATAATTGGTTGACCGACATTTCAGGAGGTAGCATATGATCAAGAACTGATGATACGAAGGAAGAAGTCCAAGCTTGTACTGAAAGCACTGGAAAAAAACAAGGCTCCAGGAGTTGATGGAATACCATCAAATGGGTGCAGCATTGGAGGTGCTCACTCATCTATGTCAAGAAATTTGGAAGGCAACTACCTGGCCAACCACTGAATGAGATCCATATTTGTACCCATTCCAAAGAAAGGTAATACAACAGAATGCAGAAATTATTGAACAATATCATTAATATCACATACAAGTAAAGTTTTGCTGAAAATCATTCTAAAGCAGCTTCAGTAGTACATAGACAGAGAACTGCCAGAAATTCAAGCTGGATTTAGAAGAAGATGTGAAAGGAAGGATACCATTGCTAATGTCAGATGGATCCTGGCTGAAAGCAGAGAATACCAGAAAGAAGTTTACCTGTGTTTTATTGACTGTGCAAAGACATTCGACAAAGTATGGGTAACGTGGTGAAGAATGGAAATTCCAGAACACCTAATTATGCTCATGAACCTGTATATAGACCAAGGGACAGTCATTCAGACAGAACATGGGGATACTACATGGTTTAAAGTCAAGAAAGGTGTGTGTCAGAGTTGTATCCTTTTACCATACTTATTCAATCTACATGCTGAGCAAATAATCTGAGAAGCTGTACTATATGAAGAAGAATGTGGCATCAGGATTGGAGGAAAACTCATTAGCAACCTGTGATATACAGATGACACAACCTTGCTTGCTGAAAGTGAAGAGGACTTGAAGCACTTACTGATGAAGATCAAAGACTACAGTCTTCAGCATGGTGTACACCTCATCATAAATAAAACAAAAATCCTCACAAATGGACCAGTAAGCAACCTCATGACAAATGGAGAAAAGATAGAAGATGTAAATGATTTCATTTTACTTGGATCCAAAATCAACACCCATGGAAGCAGAAGTCAGGAAATTACAGGATGCATCGCATTGGGCAAATCTGCTGCAAAAGTCCTCTTTAAAGTGTTAAAAAGCAAAGACGTCACTTTAAGGACTAAGGTGTGCCTGACCCAAGCCATAAAGTTTTCCACTGCCTCATATGCATGTGAAAGCTGGACAATGAATAAGGAAGACCTAAGAAGAATTGATGCCTTTGAACTGCGGTGTTGGCGAAGAATATTGCATATACCATGGGCTACCAGAAGAAGAAACAATTCTTTCTTGGAAGAAGTACTGCCAGAATGCTCTTTAGAAACAAGGATGATGAGTCTTCATCTCACATACTTTGTACATGTTATCAGGAGGGACCAGTCTCTGGAGAAAGACATCATGCTTGGTAAAGTACAGGGTCAACTAAAGAGAGGAAGACCTTCAATGAGATGGATTTACAGAGTGGCTCCAACAATGGTCTGAAGCATAATAACAATTGTGAGGATGGCGCAAGACTGGGCAGTGTTTCGTTCTGTTGTACATAGGGTCTGTATGAGTGGGAACTGACTGGAGGGCAGCTAACAATAACAACATACTCATGAGGGATATTGGTCTGTAATTTCTTTTTCTGTGATGTCTTTAACTGGCTTGGTATCAGGGTAATGCTAGCTATAGAATGAGTTAAGGAGATTCCTTCCTCTTCTATGTTTTGGAAGAGTTTGGACAGGATTGGTGTCATCTATTATCTGAATGTTTGGTAAAATTCCCTAGTTTAGCAATCTGGGCCAGACCTTTTCTTTGTTGTTGTTAGGAGTTTTTTTTGATGACATCTTCAATCTCTTCTTTTGTTATGGGTGTGTTTAGGTTTTCTGACTCTTTGTGTTATTTTAGGTAGGTGGTGTTATTTCTAGGAATTTTTCCATTTCTTCTAGGTTTTCAAATTTGCTGAAGTACAATTTTTCATAGTATTCATTATGATCTGCTTTTCCTATCTGGATCCATTGTAATGTCTCCTGATCATTTCCTATTTTAGTTATTTGCATCTTCTCATTTTTTCCATCGTCAGTCTAGCAAGTGGTTTGTCTATTTTATTGATCCTTTCAAAGAACCAACTTCTGTTCTTGTTGATTTTTTCTATTGTTTTCCTGTCTTCTATTTCATTTATTTCTGCTCTGATCTTTATTATTGCTTTTCTTCTGGTAGCTTTGGACTTTTTTTGCTCTTCTTTTTCTATTTGTTCAAGTTTTCAGGTTAAGTTATTGATTTGATGTCTTTCTTTTTTTAATGTAGATATTTATTGCTATGAATTTTCCTCTGAGCTCTGCTTTTACTGCATCCCAAAGGTTTTGGTATGTTGTATTATCATTTTAGTTTGATACTAAGTATTTTTTAATTTCACTCTTGCTTTCTTCTATGATTCAATAGTTTTTTAGTAGTGTGTTATTTAGTTTCCATGTATTTTTTTTCCTTATTCTTTCCATTATTTATTTATATCTTCACTATATGGTCAGAGAAGATGCTTTACATGATTTCAAAATTTTTAAATTTATTGAGGTTTGTTTGTTGCTTAAAATATAGTTTATTCTGGAGTATGTTCCATATGCATTATAGAACATGTACTTTTCTGCTGTTGGGTGTTGTGTTCTATATATATCTGTTAGGTCCGGCTGGTTAATAATGTTTTTTCAGGCCTTCTATTTATTGATTGATTTTCTTTCTAGTTGTTCTACCTGTCATCGAAAGTAGTGTATTAAAATATTCCACTACTATTGTAGATCTGTCTATTTCTTTCTTTAATTGGGTTAGAGCTTGCTTTATAAATTTTGGGACTCTGACATTGGGTGAATAATTATTTATAATTGTTATGTCTTTTGGTGTATCAGCCCTTTTATCATTGTATAATGTCTTTTGTCATTTATAAGGGATTTTGACTTAAAGTCTATTTTTCAAATATTAATATTACCATCCCTACTCTTTTCTGGTTACTGTTTGCATGGTATGTGTTTTTCTCCATCCTTTGATTTTTAACGTATTTATGTCTTTGTACCTAAGGTGTGTCTCTTGTAGACAACATATGGCTGAGTCATGTCTTTTCAATCCATTCTGCCACTCTCTGTCTCTTGACTGGACTATTTAATCCATTTATGTTCAGTGTGATTATCAATAGGAAAGGATTTACTTCAGCTATTTTGTTACACTTGTTTTTGTGACATTAATGGTTTCTTTATTCTTTTTTCTGTGTTGAGTTCTTTTTATATTTGAGTTTTCTTTTACTTTCATTTATTATTGTTTTTTGTGTTTCCTGATCATTTTTGCCCTTCTTTTTCTGTATTTTGGTGAGTAGATTTATTAATTTTCCTTGTGGTTTCCATTTAACATCCTACATTTAAAATAATCTGTGATACATCAAAACTCCCTTAACTTCATCAACACATGGAAATTCTTTATCCACCTCATTCATTCCCCCTTTAATTTTGATGTTGTTGTCACATAAATTTGTATCTCATATTCCTTATAATCTATTTTTAACTTTATTTTACTGTTATAGGTATTCAGGTGGCTGTCATGTGTCTTTACCACAGGTTGTTGTCTGATGACGTTGGTTTTCTTTCTGAAGCACTGCCTTTGAGGCTTGCTATTTTTTTCTGTTGGTTTCAAGAGTGTTCACCATGGCTTATTAGAGTATTTTTAAGATAGCTGATTTGAAATCCTTGCAGATAATTCTAACATCTGTGTCTTCTCAGTATGGGCTTTTTTAATCTTTTCTCATTCAACTTAATATATTCCTGATTCTTAGTATACTGAGTAATTTTGAATTGTATCCTGGATATTTTGAATATCATACTATGTAACTCTGGTTGCTATGAAGTTTTTTTATTTAAAAACAAAAACAAAAAACATTGCCATCAAGCCAATTCCGACTCATAGTGACCCTATAGGACAGAGTAGAACTGTCCCGTTGAGTTTCCAAGGAGCGGCTGGTGGATTCAAACTGCCAACCTTTTGGTTAGCAGCCAAGCTCTTAACCCTGCATCGCCAGGGCAGTTGAGAATGCACATCCTGCCCTTCTTTTGTGGGATGTGGTTCAGATATCAATTTAGGTAACAAAGTCTTTGTGGTGTTATTCTGGTATGCCTTGGTTGTGTGCTACCAAGAGGCCAGTTTGAAACACAGGTGGTATTCCACACCACAGTTCTGTTCTCAAAGCTTCTGCTGTTTTGGTTTTGATTGGTTTCACACATTGGTCACTTTGGGGTTAGCCCAGGACTTCATGCACAAATTTCAAAAATTCCACTCTCCAAAAAAAAATTCCTATCTCCAGTTCCCTCCTTTCTGTGACTCTCCCCTTGTACTTGTATTCCAGTTAAACTCTTTGCTGTCATTTGCTTAGTGCAGGGCAGAGGCAGTCAACACTCCTTTAGTCTCCATATTCCACTACCTAAAATAAATTCTCTTTAGATTATAAAGAGCCAAATCTAAATGTCAAAACACTGAACATCAGTAGTGTCTTTCTCTTTGTCTAGCAATCCTCATTATCCTCCATGTTTTCTGGATGCCTCTAACTACTTGAGGGCAGGCCCAAAATATATGAAGAAGAGAGAAACACACAGATTAATATTTCAAAATGTTATTACATTATATTTCTATAGGCAATCCTTAATGTAGATAGCCAATTAGCTATGGAAACATGTATTTTTGATTGCTTTGGACAGCATTAGCTTTCTGTTACATCACTGTTAACACATCACCCAGGATGTTCGCTCTAATAGTACTGCTGCTTTTCACTTGAGTGCTTCCCCTGGAGCTGTGTTGTGAAGTGTATGGTAATAAAGTTTTAGTATCTTTTACACAGAAACAATGTTATAATTGAGGATTACATTCAGATCAAGTATTTGGACACAAATAAGTCACAGATGTGATTAATAAAAGAGGCCTTGGCAGAAATAACATGGATTTAACAATTATATTGACCTGTGTTCAAATCCTAGCTTTGCAGTATAGACTTGAGGAAGGTTACTACCCTTTGAGAGGCTGTTTCCTTATTTAAGATAGGAGATGATCACTACCATAGAAGGGTTGAGAGGCCTAATTAACATTTTATACAGATAGACCATCCAGCAAGTAGCTGATACAATAATTGTCAATTTACTTCCCTAATAGGCACAACAAATAAAAAATGACTATAAGCTGTGGTAGTGATTTAAAATTTGAAATAAATATATAATCTGAACCAGAGAATTATTTCAGATCAAAAGGGACTCTCTAGTGAAACCCCTTATTTTACACATAACAATACTGAGACTCTAAGAGGTTAAGGGACCTACCTGGTATATTTCATGTGTCCAGAGGGAAATCTGGAGTGAGAATTACAGTCTCCTAAATATTAGACCTTAACAACATGGCACAAAACATGCCATATAAAAACCCTCTAAAATAGAGTATTTGTATTCATTGAGTTTTACAAGACGCCCCAGCATACTATAAAATGGGCATATGGCATATAAACTACAATTCTACTGCATCATAAACTCATATCATTAACTGATATGCTAACTGCAACAAACATTAAACATTTAAATGAAAACACAGCTGGCTTTAAAACACAGATGCTGTTAGGGATGACATAGATGATTTGGATCATTTAAAGAATAAACTATTTTGGGGAGTTTAAATAGATAATTTTTATATCTATAGACCAATGGTCTTGTAACAAAGAAATATATTAAAAAATAATTTCATTTAATATTTCTTTAAAAATATGGTTACTATCTAAGAAATCTTTGAAACTATCTTTTTGACTTTGGTAGGAATTAGAAAGAGAAAGTTCTGTACAATATGCTTTACACTGGCATGAAAGTTATAGAAAGGTAATTTCAATTTCCACTAGCTTATACTGAATAAATTTGACACACTGAACACTGATGATGGAAGATCAAACGTGTTGTGGAATGACGTCAAGGACATCGTACATAAAGAAAGCAGGAGGTCATTAAAAAGACAGGTAAGAAAGAAACGACAAAAATGAATGTCAGGAGATACTGTGAACATTGCTCTTGAACGTAGAGTAGCTAAAGTGAATGAAAGAAATGATGAAGTAAAAGAGCTGAACAGAAGATTTCAAACGGTGGCTGAAAAGACAAACTAAAGTATTATAATGAAAAGTGCAAAGACCTGGAGTTAGAAAATCAAAAGAG
>NW_004444282.1:711497-712508 GCF_000243295.1 Trichechus manatus latirostris | reverse complement strand
CTCTCTGTTCTCAGTCAGTTTCTTAGTCCATTCAGTGCTTGGCTGAGTTCTTTATCTCTTCATTTGATGCTTAGGGTTTCAGGATTGAGGTGTGACTCTGTTTGACTTAGTTTTTCCAATCTTTGCAGTGGAGGGATGGTGTGGTGCTTCTGACTATAGCGCCATGTTGCCTGGGAGTCTCAACAAGTAGAAAGTTATTCTAATTTTCTTCAGCTTCAACTTGAACTTGCATAAAAGCAATAGATGGTCTGTTCCACTGTCGGCCCCTGGCCTTGTTCTGACTGATGATATTGAACTTTTCCATCATCTCTTTCCACAGGTGTAGTCAATTTGATTCCTGTGTATTCCATTTGGCGAAGTCCACACGTATAGTTGCAATTTATGTCATTGAAGAAAGGTATTTTCAATGAAGAAGTTGGAAACTATTGAACAATATCATTAACAACTCAGAGAAGTAAAATTTTGCTGAAAATCATAGAAAAGTAGCTGCAGCAGTACATTGACAGGTAACTGTCAGAAATTCAAGCAGGATTCAGAAGAGGATGGATCATGGCTGAAAGCAAAGAATACCAAAAAGATGTTTACCTGTGTTTTATTGACTATGCAAAGGCATTCGACTGTGTGGGTCATACCAAATTATAGATAACATTGTGAAGAATGGGAATTCCAGAACACATAACTGTGCTCATGTGAAACCAGTACACAGACTAAGAGGCAGTCATTCGAATAGAACAAGTGGATATTGCATGGTTTAAAATAAAAAAAGATGTATCTCAGGGTTGTATCCTTTCACCATATTTATGCAATCTGTATGCTGAGCAAATAATCCAAGAAGCTGGACTATATGAAGAAGAACAGGCACCAGGATTGGAGGAAGACTCATTAACAACCTGTGTTATGCAAATGACAACACCTTGTTGATAGTGAAGAGGACTTGAAGCACTTACTGATGAAGATTAAAGACTACAGCCTTCAGTGTGGAGTACACCTCAGCATAAAGAAAACAAAAGT
>NW_004444282.1:709024-710254 GCF_000243295.1 Trichechus manatus latirostris | reverse complement strand
AGCAGAGAAGAGGATCCTACCACCACCAAGGAAGAAGAGCCAGGAGCAGAGACAGCATCCTTTGGACCCAGGATCCCTGGGCTGAGAAGTTCCCGGAAGCAGGAGACAGGTTGTGATTTGATTTTTTTTGTTCATCCTAGGATTGAAGAATAGTTGGATATGCCTGGCATTCTCGAAGATTGGCTTTTCAGGAGCCCTATTTTTATGAAAGCCAAGAAATCCTATATCCTACAAGGGGAAAAAAAAGGTGAAAGGACGCAAGTCTGGTTCAGAAGCATTAAGGTTGACATCTGTCTCTTAAGTTTTTCTGTAACTTGCCCTTACATATTCTTATCTTGATTCTCAGACAAAAGGCCTATAATTAAAGAGCAGGTGAAAACTCAAAATGCCTCTTTCTTAAAACTTCTACAAAACATTGTGAGGATGAGGCATCAGAAATGTTGGTGTCAAAGGTCTAATCTCTAAAATCTACAAGAAAACACAACACCTCTACAGCAAAACCACAAATAATCCAATTAAAAAATAAACAAATGAAATGAACAGACACTTCACCAAGAAGACATTCAAGTGGTCAACAGACACATGAGGAAATGCTCGCGATCACTAGCCATTAAAAAATGCAAATCAAAAGCACAATGAGATACCATCTCACCCCAGCATTACTGGCATGAATCAAAAAAACTGGAAATAACAAATGCTGGAGAGGTGGCAGGGAGATCAGAACTCCTATGCACTGCTGGTGGGAATGCAAAATGATAAAACCATTTTGGAGAATGATAGGGCGCTTCCTTAGAAAGCTAGAAATAAAAATACCATATCATCCAGCAATCCCACTCCTAAGAATATATCCTATAGAAATAAGAGCCATCACACAAATAGACATATGCACACCAATGTTCATTGCAGCATTGTTCACAATAGCAAAGAGATGGAAACAACCTAAATGCCCATCAACAGATGAATGGATAAACCAACTGTGGTACATATACACAATGGAGTATCATGCAATGATAAAGAACAATGATGAATCTGTGAAGCATCTCATAACATGGATGAAACTGGAGGACATTATGCTGAGTGAAATCAGTCAATCACAAAAGGACAAATATTGTTTGAGACCACTACTGTAAAAACTCTTGAAAATATTTACACACAAAAAGAAACAATCTTTCATGGTTACCAGGGATGGGAGGGGTGGGGGGAATACTAAATAGACGGTAAATAAGTGGT
>NW_004444282.1:707451-708208 GCF_000243295.1 Trichechus manatus latirostris | reverse complement strand
TCTAAAGACAAATAAAATAATAATAATAAAAAAGAACATCCTGAAAAAAAAGAAAAAAGAAACGGTGTCAGCAGTTTTGAAGGCAGTAGGGATGATGACATCACATGGGCAAGGAGGAGACGTGGTGTCAGAAGTGCAGACAATAGGGACTTGGCGCCTGTTAGTGGCTGCCACAGTGCAGAAACTGGCCAGCACTGGTCCCAGTGGAGGCACCTTCCTTGGCTAGCTGCAGTATTGTTGGTGTGTTTGTTGTAGCCCGACTGGTGAGCCCCTCAGCATGGTGCATTCAGGAGGTAAGGGCATAAAGGACAGAAAGTTTTGGTACAGATCCTGGACTACAGACAACAGCAGCAGCAAAGCCCCTGTGTGCTTCAGCTTTATAGCTCAAACCCCTTTTCTGGAGAAATCAGAGACCTCATTAAGAGGAGGCCAGATGCAGCCTTGGGGACTGGTCTGTGGTATATTCATTACACACAGCTTGGAGAATCTCAATTGTGGCAGAATTAGAAGAAAACTGATTTTACCAATAGGAGGTAAGAAAAATACAGGACAATTCATGGTTTTGTGACCACCTTTCCCTCTGCAGGCTTATGTGGCCAAGGAAAAATGTTATCACATTTTCTTAAAGGGTTATTACATTCCTGTTATTTTCAAGGGTAGCTTTAGAGAGAAAAAGAGGTTGGAAAAGGCAGCTTGAGAGATGTGTAATTTGGGGAGAAAAAGAGCAGTCATTCTTTTTTGGCTTACTGCTGTTGGG
>NW_004444282.1:704009-705645 GCF_000243295.1 Trichechus manatus latirostris | reverse complement strand
CTGGGGCAGAAAATTTTAGAATAAAATCGGTGACAGACACATAGTAAATGAAGCAAAAGTCTTTGTCGTTTTCAACTTTTCTCATGGGAGGTGAACACAGTGTCTTAACAAACTTCTCTCTTCCTCTCCACAAACATTCCTCTCTCCTGCAGACTGCATTAGCAGCTTCTGTCTATTGAAGATCAAAAATGAAGATAAAACGTCTCTGAAGTCATAAAATTTATGAATAAAAGAAAATTTGATTTACAGTTCAAATTCAGCTTTTCCCTGACACATCTAGGTGAGGTATCCCCACCTGAATTATTCCCTGCAGGGCTTGTTAACCGCTTCTCTAAACGAAGATGCGAAGATGCGCTCCAGGGTCCGTGTTCTCTCTTTGAAGGGGCCATAACGGCTACTGATTGGTCATCATTTTTTGTTTTATGTTTACTGAATACAAATACAGCGATTTTCCTTGGAGAGTGTGAGTATTCTAGTCAGGTTAGTCCAAGTTCTGAAACTATGAGGGTAACTAATCTTGCAGAAATCTTATGAGAAAAAAAAAAATTTCCAATAACTGTCTAGATATATAGACCAGTCTAGGTAAAATGAAAGAGACAAACACACACACACACACGCACACACACAACACACTATCAACACTGTATATATAGGCATAGATAGAAAAATGAATGAAATGAGATTCTATGTGAGACACCCACACACGTATATAAAATATTAGGGAGTAGAAATTTGCGTAACTCAAAGGAATCTTTGCTATACTAAAATATACCAAAATACTCACTTGTTATCAAAGAAATATTTCTTTTGTGTGTGCTTCATTGGGATTTGAAGGACCCAGCAAATGCACTCCACTTTCGCATCTGAGCTCATTTGGGTAAAAGAAAAGTAGATAGGAGCGAAGAAAATAAGAGAAAAACACCACAGCTTTAAACACTAAAATGCTAGGTTAAGTGAGGGTCACATGTGAAGCAGCTGAGGATTTCCTAAATCTGAACCCCAGAACTGGACAAATCTTTTCTATCCAGTCACAGACGGTGCTGTGCACTTCAGACGTCGCCAAGGAAGAGCTGTCGGAACCCAGAGAACTGGATAAGAAATGTTCTCTAGCTGAGTGTGTGCAACTGTATCTGTTCCTACGCGCCAGAGCCTGTGCTCAGCACTGTGTTGTTGCCGTGTGTGTTGTCGAGTCAATTCGGACTCACAGTGACCCTATAGGACAAAATAGAACTGCCCTATAGGGTTTCCTAGGCTGTAATCCTTATGGGAGCATATCTCCAGGTCTTTTCTCCCACAGAGTCACTGATGGGTTCCAACAGCAGAGCTTTCAGTTAGCAGCCAAGCGCTTAACTGTTGCACCACTAGGGCTCCTTAAGCACTATATATAATTCATTTAATTCATAAAACGTGTGGTAGATACTAACATTGTCTTATTTACTCATGAGGAAACTGTAGTATAGAAAAGTTATATAATTTGTCTAAAGTTGAGGAGTTTATTATAAATAAGAAAATTAAGACTCAGAGTTTAAGTAACTTGCTCAAGATCACAAAGCTCAGAATCAAAGGCAGGGCTGCTGTAATCAACAACCCAATCTGTTCCACTATGCAACATTGCCTTACAAAGAAAGGCAATCGG
>NW_004444282.1:700267-702593 GCF_000243295.1 Trichechus manatus latirostris | reverse complement strand
GACTGGTTTGGCTTTTTTTAGTTGCAGAAGGGAAGATGAACATCAGAAAACCAGCCAGTGATTCTGTGTTCCATACACACATTGGAATTAAATACAGAGCTTTGTGTTCACTAAGGAAGGTTGTACTTTTTAGCAAATAGATAACCAAGTGAATGAATACAGTTCTAAAAATATATTTAATGTTGGCAACAAGATGTTTAAAAAGTTACATTTTTAAGTTCACCTTATTTTTAATTACTTAGGACGTAATAGAATATTTAAAACCTATCTCTCAATGTAGCCATGAAATTTAATTTAGTTTAAAATGTAAATAACAAAATTGCCTGATTTTTCTCCCTGAAAATATGGATGTTACTTAACAAGCATTACTAAGGAATCGACTGTAAATCAGAATAATTTAGGTTCTTTTTTCACGTGTCGAATTACCCTTTAAAAATGATAATTGGTAAGTTAAATGAAAATTCATATGGGCTTGCCCTTGGCATGGCTGTCTATCAATATTCATCAAGCTTTTATTTAATGAAATGATCTTGGCATTTTCTGTAGCATATCATATACTAATAACTGTCAAAATTGTGATAACTATTTTTACATAGTTTTTTTTTTAAAGAAAAAAACTGATTTTTTTGAACAGCCATCATTATTGACAATAATTGGGGGGGGGGAACAGAAGGCAGAAGAACAGGTTATTTTAAAGATTAAGCAAATAAAAAAGCAATAGCAATGCTCTGTATAGGTGGGGTGAAAGGGTTAGATTCAGCTGACTGCAAAGATTTCGTGTATCAAAATTTAGGGAAGAGATGTCTGATGATAACTTGTATGTATGGAACATTCCATAAATGTCATCAATTTTGATAAGCATGTTTTAAGAAATTTTCTAAAGTTCATGTGTCAACTATTATTATTTTAGATTTATAGATGAAAATGGATATGGGAAAATATACTTTTTGCCACAGTTTTATTGTCTCTGAACTGTTAGAAGAGCTTTTAAATACCAAGGTTCATCTGGCTACCTTAGTTTACATGTAACACTTTTATTTTTCTGTATGTGCCATCAAAAAATAGCCATTTAGTCTTTTCTCTCTTGTTTAGTGGATATCCAAAAAGGATATTCAGAGATTTGCTAACCTGAAAGTGTGTTTACATAAAAACAAGAACACAATGAGACATGCACAAATGAAATAGTTTGTGTTTTATATTTATGGAAATATTTTGTTCAATTATTAAATTAGTAACTACAGATATTTCAGAAAAAGAATAAAGCTATATTTTATAACCAAAGGCTCTACAAAAAAAAAATGTAGTTTTCAAAGAGTCGGCAAAACAGGACCATAAATACAACGTTCATCAAAATTCCATATGAAGAGTTATTATTAAAACTTTCAATCTAAAAAAATAGTTGCATTGACAGAACCATCACATATACTCCACAGTTTAAAAATGCAACCGAGTGGAACTAAAGTATTATGAATTTGTACATCTACACTAATGGGTACATTTAGCAGAAATAAACCTGTTACTAACTTAGAACACAATACATACTCTACAACTTCAATTCACGTGTACATTTTTTTATGTTACTTTTGTCACATTTGTTCATCATCAAAACTATGACCCATATTTTAATTTTTATCTCCATTATATTGCCATCTAAAAATTAAAGTTTTTTTTTTGTCATGAGCATATTTTTATTCTAATCTTTCAATTTGATTTTGATAATGAATTTATAGTCTCTAGAGAATGGGGAACTGGATGTACATTTTGCATATCACAAATAAGATATTATTAGAATACCAAAGTAAAGTATCACGTGTTAATAGTTTCTTCCTTATAAAAAAACCAAACCCACTACTATACTGGATTCATAACCAAGTATGATATTTGG
This sequence comes from Trichechus manatus latirostris, assembly GCF_000243295.1. NCBI lineage: Eukaryota > Metazoa > Chordata > Mammalia > Sirenia > Trichechidae > Trichechus > Trichechus manatus. The sequence goes on along the minus strand of NW_004444282.1, from coordinate 700,708 downwards.
AATTGTCACATTACTAGAGGTGCCATGCATAATGGCAAATGATATTCAATATAATTTAAATGATGAAACACTCAGTGTTTACAAAGATCTAAGGCTTTTAACTTCATTCATGATAAGGAATACATTCCTTATAGCAGATGTATTGAAAATAGCATGTCTGATCTGGTGTATTGTTGCTAAATAACCAGTTGGCATCTATTTTTGTAAGTAAATGTCAAAGTGACAAGTTTGAGTTAGACAGCCTCTTGGAACTGCTAGCCACCTGCACACTGGGGAGTACTATTTGCTTTATTTAAACAGATGTTTCGTTTCACTAGAGTAGGATAATTAGCGATGCACACACCAGATATTAGTGAGGTTCTAACATGTACTGATTCCTAGACTCCAACTCTTTTAATAATTCACAGAGACCCTATAGGACAGAGTAGAACTCCCCGATAG
>NW_004444282.1:699203-700040 GCF_000243295.1 Trichechus manatus latirostris | reverse complement strand
CATATCAGATGAGACTAATGCAGACTGGCAGGATAATTAGAAATAAGTCATTTAAAAGGCATTGGTATTGTTTCCCTGGAATTAGATTTTTATCAGGTCCATGCATTTTTATCTCATGTTTTGCTCTCTTCTTTGTTATATCTTGCACTTAAAACAATCAGACATGGTGGCCTGGACTTGCACCTCCAATCAGCAGCATATCTAGCCAGTTCGCTGCTTTCTGTTTCCGTTTTCTCTATGTGTACCTGAGTGGGTAATGCAGGTAATACAGGGTTACCTTTCATCAAGGGCAAGGTAGTAAGAAGATTCTTCGTTTTGGTTTCAAGTCCACTTTTTTCCCAATTCATCATGATCTTCTGATCCCCATTTTTCTCCTTATAATTATTATGTTTTCATTTTTTATTAACTTGTTAGTTGACAATTATTTTACTATTCTCTTAGTGGTTTTGCTATAGATTATAATTTTACATTCTTACAGATGTCTAATATGAATTGTCTTTTAGTTCTCTGCTAATTTACGTAATATTTTTATCACACATTTTATTTTCTACTATTTCTGAACCTACGAGACCATATTATTGTTTCACACCATCAGTATGTATTCAATATTATTCAGATTTCCCCTCACATATGCCTTTTCCATTGTTCTTCATTACTTTCTGCATCTCAGCACTTCCATCCAGGACCATTTAGCCTAGAGAACACCCTTCAGCATTTCCTGTAGTGTAGGTTCTATTGTAAATTCTGTTAATTTCGTTGTCGTTCTGTGCCTGAAAATGTCTTTATTTGACATTAATTTTAAATGCTATCTTTGTTAGCTATAGAAATCTAGTTTTG
>NW_004444282.1:694648-698525 GCF_000243295.1 Trichechus manatus latirostris | reverse complement strand
CTAATCTTTGTCTGAAGACTTGGCCTCAGGAATGGTTTTAGTTCTGGGTTGACAGAGAGTCCGGGGGCCATGATTTCTGGGGTTCCTCCAGTCGGAGACAGACCATTAAATCTGGTCTTTTTACTAGAATTTGAGTTTCTCCTGCTCTATCAGGGACTCTCTGTTGTGTTCCCTGTCAGGGCGGTCACTGGTGGTAGCTGAGCACCATCTAGTTCTTCTGGTCTCAGGCTGATGCAGTCTCTGGTTTATTTGGCCCTTTCTGTCTCTTGGGCTAATACTTTCCTTGTGACTTTGGTGTTCTTCATTCTCCTTTACTCCAGGTAGATTTAGTTACTTTTCTTATTTGTCATTCTTTTAACTATTTGAGCTTCATTCTGGAAATTTTCCTCTGATCTGTATTCCACTTCCCTATTTCTCTCTTCAGTTTTGTCTGATCTTATAAATAGTTTAAATATAGGCACAATTCATTCAGTTCTTAATTTCAGTTACTGATTTATAGTTTTAAATTTCCATTTTTATATGTTTCCTATTTTAATTATTTCTTTAAATCAGGATAGTTATTTTAATTTATATATTTGATATCTGTGTTACCTGGCTCCCCTCTGCATCTGTTTCTAATGTATTTGATTCTCTTGATTAGCAGTCATATGCTCTTGACTTCTCTTATACATGTTTTTAATTGAATGTTTTTATTTTAACTTTATTGTAGAGATAACTTAGGCTCTGTATCATGTTATTTTCCTCCAGAGAAGATTTACATTTTCTTCTGTCAGGCAGCTAGGTTAGGGACACTAACCATCTAAAATAATCTTAATTCAATTAGGGACTGAGATTTATTTGTAGTTGGACTTTAGTCCCCATTAAGACGAAAGTCATCCAGTCTATATTTTCCAACAAAATATCATCCTCTAGATTATTAAGAGGATTAAGAGTATCTTATTATTGTCTTTGGGATTTTCTTCTAAGTTATTGGCATCAATTCTGCAAATTTTGATACTAGAGTTCTTACATATATAGATGGCTTTTTTTCATGCATCTCAGAAGTAAATCTATCATAGCTTCATATATTTGTAAATATTTTTCTTTATTAGCCCTATAAAACACTTGAGTTTTGCCTTAGAAGAAAAACTAAAATTGTGTTAATTTTTCCAACAATTGCTTCACTAATTTTAAATCTATACCCTGCTTCTGGGTACAGAATAACTTTCATTTTAATGATGTCATAGGATAATTTGTTTGAATACATTAAATTCAATTAAAGTGAAAAAATATAAGTTGTTATGATCTGGTTCACACATAAACAGGCAATGACAACTATTTCAAAACTGTCATCTCACCATAATTATAAGATGCTACAGATTTTAGGACATAATTCAATTTCAGAAATCTTAGAATCAGAAAAAAAAATCTATCTTGGAATGAGTAAAATGTGCATTAATTTTTATAATTATTTAATTAATTTGTAGATGCAGAACCAGATGGTTGGAGGTGGTCATGATTTAAAGAAGGCTATGGGATTCTAGCTCCCGTACTTTTCCCCTTGCAGTATAATGCATATTTCTACCATTTTCATCTTTTAAAAAATTTCTCATCTAGAAAGAATATCAATGTAGTATTTGTTTGAATGGGAAAAACAGTATAGTTACTCGAAGTTAGCAGATTACTTTTGGGTCATGGCACTAACCCCTGGGGTAAGTTACTTTACATCACTCAGTCTTAGTTGCCTCATGAAAACTTAAGGAAAAATCAATAACCAAATGGTAGAAATTAAAAATCTGATAATGCCAAGTATTGGCAAGCATGTAGATCAACAGGGACTCTCATAGCCTGCTGGGTGAAATAAACTTGAAAAAATACACATCCCTTGTTCTTTCCAAAAATTCAACTCCTAGTTATATATTCTAGAGAAATTCTTGCATGTGTAGAAGGATATACATTCAGGGATGGTCATAGCAGCATTATCCATAGTAGCCCAAAATTATAAACAAATATTGCTTACGACTATATCCATCAATAGTAGGGTGAATAAATAAATCTTGGTATATTTTTATAACAAAATACAGCGATGAAAATGAATGAACTGTAATTATACACAAGGATATATCAATAAGATGAATAATATTAAAACCTTACTATTAAGTAAAAGAAGCTAGATACAAAAGAATATATAGAGTACAATGCCATTTTTAAGGTTTAAAAATAGTCAAGACTAAACTACAGAGTTTAGTAGGGAAGAATCTAGATAAGCAAAGACCTGATCTGAATATTAGTTATCTTTAAGGGAAAGGGAGGGTGTTTTGTGGTAGGATCTTGCTTATCTTCATGAGGAAGGGAAACATTAGGTTTGGCAATATTATATTTCTTGACCCACAATTGATCACCTAGTAAGTATCAGTGCCTGGAGCAAATCTGGTATTCTGATTAAAAGTTCTATAATATTTTTTTTTTTTTAATTTAGAAACCATAAAGCAACACCAGTGTTTCTTTCTGTTTTCCGGTTCCCATTTAACAATTTCTATACGTATTTTTCAGTGACATTGGTCACATCTTCCACATTGTGTCAACATTCTCATTATTGCTGTTCTGGTTGTTCCATTTCTATTAATCTCGCTTCTCTGCCCCCCACCACCCCACCTCCCAACCTTCTCATCTTTGCTTTAGGGTAAGTGCTGACTGGTTTATATAGATTTTTTATTTATTCGTTTTTATTGAATGAGCACAGTACTCATGGGTGATATTATTTCTTTTATAAGCCAATCTGTTATTTAGCTGAAAGATGAACTCTGGGAGTGGTTTCAGTTCAAAGTTCAAAGGGTATCTCAGTGCAATGGTCTCGGAGGTTCCTCTAATCTCTACCAGTCCAGTAAGTCTGGCCTTTTTTTTAAGGATTTGAGTTTTGTTCTACAATTTTTCCCCATTCTATCTGGGATCATCTATTGTGTCCCTGGTCAGAATGGTCTGTAGTAGTAGACAGGCACCATCTAGTTCTGGTCTCAGGATAGATGAGGTTGTGGTTTGTGTGGGCAGTTAGTCCTATAGACTAGTTTCTTCTTTAAGCCCTTGGTTTTCTTTTTTTCTCTTTTTGTTCCAGATGAGTAGAGACCCTTAGTTGTATCTCAGATGGCTGCGCTCAAGCTTTTAAGACCCCAGATGCTACTCACCAAACTAGGATATAGAACATATACTCTATGGACTATGTTGTGCCATTTGGCTGAGTTGTTCCAAGAGAATACCGTCCTAAGACTTCAAACCCAGTAAACCAATCCTACGAGGTGTTTGGTTATGTCTGGGAAGCATCCGTGAATGTGCCCCTTATGTGCTTTATTATATATATGAATGTATGTTCAGCACACACAAACATGTATATGCACACGCCTACAGATACACCTATACATACACACTATCGCCTGAAATACTCTTTAAATCTTGAATCAAAACTTTCTGCTGAGGTCACCTTTTAGCGAAATAACAGATTGACACACAAAATAGAGTGAGTACAGTTCACCATTAAAAAAATCATCTATATGAGAAAAAAAGGTCAACAATATAGATGTATATACACACAATACTTTCCTATACACGTATATACATATGTATCTAAGTATGTAACCACTCATGTATTTTTTGGTTGTTATTGCTGTTGTAAAATTGTATATATTACAGCATTTACCAATAACATCTATTATTCATGTGTATTTCTTAGTGTCATCATTAACCTTGGTCAAGTTGTGCAACACTTCCACTATGTTCGGTGTTGCCTTTCCCATTACCAAAAATAACAAGTGTCTATTGTCTAGAGGTAATTCCCCATCCCTCCCCTCCTACCCTGGTATCATCAAAGGTTGATTTCTGTATACATACCTATTTTTGTCTTTTT
>NW_004444282.1:687702-688756 GCF_000243295.1 Trichechus manatus latirostris | reverse complement strand
TTTATTTTATGTTTGCTTACTGTGTCCTTGCTTTCTGTTTTGTTTTGATATGGCCAAGTAGGCTGCTCGTGTGAGCTGGTTTTATTATTGGCACTTTTGAAGCTTTGATGTCCTGTTACCAGGTGGTTAGATCTGTTACTAGGTATGTGAGCTCAGAAGTCCACCCACTCCTCCTGTATGGATTAAGCTCAGGTGCCCAGGTAGATAGCCACCACGTGTGTGGTGCAGGCTCCTACCTAGTGTCCTAGACAGGCATGGGTGATTGGTATAGGCACAGGCATTTGGCTGCAGCACTGGGACACATTCTGGGCAAGGTAGGGGGCTGACGGCCACTCCTGAGTGTCCAGGAGGAAGGCGTGTCACAGTCCCCTAGGTGGATGGGTTTTGCAGTCAGACTATGAGCACCTAATGCTGTTGGGTGTAAGGATTGGGGGCATCTCTTATTCTTGGGCTCATTATCGCAGGTGGTTAGGTGGTGTGGGTACAGCCACCAGTCCTCAGGCCCCTGATGTAGGTAGGTGAGGACCCTACTTAATGGGCAGAGCGGTATTAAATGTCTTGAACCTACCACTCCACCATATAGCTGATACAGTTGAAGTTAGGCTTCAGATATATACCATGTTGTACTGTGCTAATGAGGGCCTATGCTGTTGAAATGGCTCACACAGGTCTATGCAGAGTTGAAAGGCATTCAAAGTCTGTGGACCCCTTATGCCTGTGCCTAGGCAGAGGAGCTGTGCCTGCCCTGCATTCCTGGCTTAGGGGAGTCAGCAGTTTATTTTTTCCTGTTTGTTAATTTGTTCACTCTCTAAGTCCGACAGAATGGCTCAGGGTGTGTGACAGATCCTACTTCTGGCCCAGGGGACTTGGCAACTTCTGCCCATCCAGGACCCAGTGCAGAGCAGGGAGCAGGGAGGTAAATGGGAGAGAAGTTTTTCCATAAGGGGGGTGTTTTTGATCCACACGGTAGGCCATATGCAAGTACTTATCTTTTGCTGATCGAGGGCTGCTTCTTACTGCTTCTGGGTGGCCGAGTAGACAGACTGTCTGCCTC
>NW_004444282.1:675947-686963 GCF_000243295.1 Trichechus manatus latirostris | reverse complement strand
TTATTTTAAAAACAACCACTTAAAGTCTCTGGAATTCTCCTAAGTTCAAACACCAAATGAACAATTGTTTATTCAATAAAATCTACTAAAACTCAGTGACACTTGAGTCATAACCTGTCCTCCCACCCAACTAACAATGATAGAAATTCCACTCCAGGAATGTTCAGCCAGGAAACAGGGCTTCCTTTTTACTCAACTTGCAGTTGAGGGCTTCAGTATCTCCCAAGAGGATCAAGCCACTAAGCTTTCTAGGGTGATGGAAATGTCCTAAGATTGATTTTGATGATAGTTGCACAACTCTGTGAATATATGAAAACCATTGAATTGTACACTTTAAATGGGTGAATTGTATAGAATGTGAATTATATCTCAATAAAGTTGTTATCAAAAGAAAAAAAAGAAGATCCAGAGAAGTTCATATGTCTTATATGGAAATTCTCAACTAGATAAATTCTGAGCTTTAGTTTCCTTTTGAGTAGGATGAATGCCAGCAGTCTAAAGCATGAGAACTTTTTCAGAAATAACAACTTCAAAACCACTACGTATTCCAAAATATGAGTATATGGTCATATATGTATGTTTGTAGGCATGCATGTGTATGGGTAGGTACAGGTGTGTACATATGTTTGCACAGATAGAAGTATTTATATGTATGTGTACATACAGATATGTGTGTACACACATATATATTCATAGAGGACACAAGTACAGATATTTCTCAGACATAACCAAACACCTTGCAAGATTAGTTTCGTGAGTTTGGAGGCTTAGGACCTTAGTCTCATGGGACAACTCAGTCAATTGGCATAATATAGTTCACAGAGTTCATGTTCTGCTCCCTAGTGAGGTGAGTAGGATCTGGGGTCTTAACAGCTTCTGAGCAGCCATCAAAGATACAACTATTGGTCTCTACTTGTCTGGAGCAAAAGAGAAAGAAGGAAACCAAAGTCTCAGAGCAGAAACTAGTCTATGGGGCTAATAGCCATGGCCTCATTTACCCTGAGAGCAGAAGGAATAGATGGTGGCCGGCTACCACTACCGACCATTCTGATTAGGACCACAGTATAGTTGGACCATGACAGAATAGGAGAAAAATGTGAAACAGAACACAAATTCTTAACAAGTCCAGACTTACTAGACCAGTTGAGACTAGAGGAATCCCTCAGACTATCACTTGAGATACTCTTTAAATCTTGAACCAAAACTATCCCCTGAGGTCACCTTTCAGCTAAATAACAGATTGACATACAAAATAAAGGATATTACCTATAAGTTCGGTGCTTCATTAAAAAAAATCCTTCATATGAGACCAAAAGGTCAACAATTACTCTACAGAAACGATGAGAAGATAAGGGTACAGGGAAAAGAGAGCCCTGGAAATGGAGTAACTAAAGAGAAAGTTGACACATTGTGAAAAATGTAACTAATGTTACTGAACAATTTGTTTAGAAAATGTCCAATGGCAAACTAACTTGCTGTGTAAATATTCACCAAAAACACAATACAATATTACAATATTAAAAAAAAAAAAAAAAAAGCAAACAACAACAAAAAACACTACGTTTGGACGAATTGTATGAAGGACAGTTCTTGCTAGATGTTGTACACAGAAGGAATGAAGGTGTGTGAGTTCATGGGTTTGCATGTGCGTCAAGTATTAAATGATAAAAGGCAGCACAAAGCAGCTAACATATTCGATGACTATAGACATATCATTGTTTGCTAGCATAAAGTAGCTAAATAAGAAGTACATTCCAGGTTAGGTTGATAAAAATGAGGTTTAAGGAGTCAGAGTATCTAAACTGTTAGCTCTGGAAGTGATATTTCATAGAGAAGTGAAATGTTTTTGAGGGAAAGTAACCCCATGAATGTGAGGTGTGATTTATCCTTAAGGTAGCTCTTCCTTTGGCTAGAGAGGTAATTTAATTCTAACTTCTAAATTTCTGTTGTTTATTGATTAATGAAACACAGTGATCACACTGTGCTTTGAAATTAGAAAAGAAAAATTGTTTTGATTGCCCTAATCCATATCTGTTTCTATTATTCCAAGGCCCTAAGGTTTCTGTTAATTATCCAGGGATGGTGAGGTTCATTTTTACAGAGTTAATTCTGCTTCTGAGTATTTGCTTCTTCTAAACTATTCATTTTACTTTATTTCATAGTCTTTGGCTATCACTTTTCCTCTGTTATGCACTTATATGGACATGAAATTAACTCTTTTTTATAAGGTTCCCTACACATGCACAAGAGCCCTGGCGGCACAATGGTTAAACGCTCGGCTGCTAACTGAAAGCTCGGCGGTTCGAATCTACAAGCCACTATGTGAAAGAAAGACCTGGTGATATACTTACATAAATATTACAGCCAAGAAAACTGTATGGGACACATGAGGTCTCTGAGTCCAAATCAACTCGAAGGCGCACAGCAATAACACACACACACATACTCACACACTCACACACGCTAATACTAACTTCACACAAAGCACAGTGGGAAGAGCAGATTTTACTCAAAGTCGGAGGAAAATGGAGAGGTTTTGGATCATCATGTTGCTCATCCCCCTTTTCTCCTCAAGAAAACCCGCCTTGCCTTTTCTCTTGGGCACCCTCACTGATACTCAAATCACCACATCATGCAGAACAATTTAGTTTTCTAAATTATGCTTGGCAAGACTCCAAGCATAATTTTGCATATCCAAAGACTCAATGCCTTTGCTAAAGCAATAAGCTATTTATGCCTATTATTCACTTTCAGTAGCATGGAAAAACTGACAGAAGCTTTGACATTTTATTTATTTCCCATTATTTCATTTCTGTCAGTCTCTGAGTAAAATGGGGGAAGTATACAGATTTATTTCCCCTCAAATATGAAATATGCTGCCCCTTTGGAAGGCTTAAGTGGTGATAATCAATTTGACTTTTAAATAACGTTTTCTTACGTTATTTAAATATCAGAAGGTTTTTCCAAATTTCTTTTCCATGTTATGTCTACAACTTCTTCATCATTGCTTACAAATTTTACTACAGGTGAAACTTATTTCAAAACATAAAAAAAACCAAACAACCCCTTTGCCGTCAAGTGGATTCCGACTTATACTGACCCTATAGGACAGGGTAGAACTGCCCCACAGGGTTTCCTTGGAGCGGCCGGTGGATTCGAACTGCTGATATTTTGGTTAGCGGCCAAACTCTTAACCACTGCACCACTGGGGCTCCGTTTCAAAACATAGTTTCCAGTAAATTAAATAGTAAATAATAAAGCAATCATAGGGATGTAATAGGTTGAACAGTTTTAATGACTCTTTCTATAAGACTTACGCATATTTCTTTTTTTGAAACCCACAGTATACATATATGTATGTATATATATACCATGAGAAGAGTGCAGAGAGCTTTCAAACTATTTAAAAAGGAAAGAATATTTATGTGTGGTTTGTCATAAAAAAAAAAAAAAACAGTGCTGTCAGTTTTCGTTAGCATGCTGACTAATAGCTCAGAAGATTCTACTACAGCCACATGCACATATTTCTGTGATGGGAATTTTACAGAGGAAGACTAGCTTGCACAGGTGGGAGGAATTGGTCAGGCATCCTATGAATGTAGAAGACGTGATGAATAAAAAAATGAGCATCCTATGTGGAAAAGAGGATTATTAGGCTGCTTAGCGCTGCTTGAATTTATCTGCATGCCCTAGCTCTACCATCTTACTTGCTTCCTTTCATAGTATGTTTTATCTTCCTTACTACACTTTTTTCTTTCCTTAAGCGTGTCCTGCTTAGTCCTACCACAGGATCTTTGTACATGCTGCTGTTTCTATCTGGACCACTCAGTTACCACCTCAATTACACTGTCTTACAACTTTCATTCCACATTTCCAAGATCTGAATTTTACTTTTTTTTTCAATCTCAGTTTGATTGTCTCTTGCACAGAGAGTTTTTCCTTACTTTCTATCTAAATTAGGTCTCTCGCCTTGTATTTCTCTTTTAGAAAACCTTATTTGTTTCCTTCATAATACTTACTATAACTTTAAATTACTTATTAATTTACTTGCTTACTTGTTTAATGTCTGCCTCTGTCACTAGATGCTAATATCTATTAAGGCAAGGCCCCTGTTCAGTTTTATGTCTCCAGGTCTGTCCTGGATTCAGTTGTGTCCCCCAAAATATATGTATCAATTTGGCTAGGCTATGATTCCCAGTATTTTTTCATCTGATATGATTTTCCTATGTGTTGTAAATCCTGTCTCTATGATGTTAATGAGGGGGGATAGGCCACAGTTGTGTTAGTGAGGCAGGACTCAATCTACTAGATTGGATTGCATGTTTTGGGGCAATCTCTTTTGAGATATAAAAGAGAGAAGGGAGCAGAGAAACAGGGGGACCTCATACCACCAAGAAAGGAGTGCCTGGAGCAGGATGTGTCCTTTGGACCCTGGGTTCCTGCACGGAGAAGCTCCTAGTCCAGGGGAAGATTGATGAGAAGGACCCTTCTCCAGAACCAACAGAGAGAGAAAGACTTCCCCGGGAGCTGATGCCCTGAATTTGGACTTTTAGCCTACTTTACTGTGAGGAAATAAATTTCTCTTTGTTAAAGCCATCCACTTGTGATATTTCTGTTATACCAGCACTAGATGACCAAGACAAGGTCCTACCACAATACTTATCCATGTAAATATTTGTTGAACAAGTTAATGCAGAAGGGAAAAGAATAAGGAAACAGGCTACCCGATGATTATACACATTATGCTGTGCTAAATGAAATAGGTCTTGTTGATTGTGTTTCTTAAGAAATAAATTGTAGCTGGCAAGCGGGGTTTGACTTTAGTGGTTAAACTGCATATCTAAGAGAAGGCTTGCTTAAACGGAACATACTGTTAGGGGAAATGTCAAATTTTGAGCTTGTTTCTGGCTGCAAGGAAGTTTACTCCACTCCTGCATCTTGGTCAGAATGTGCTACATAGACTTCTGGATTGGATGTGTGTAGGTTTTGAAGAAACTCTCTCATAGTATTGGTTCATGCCCTTCAAAAATTGCTTCCAGCAATGTCTCCAGGGGATAAGCCATATTAAATTTGTGTAAAGTTCCCCATTACAGGAATCTTGAGGCTATATTGTTAAGGAATTCTATAAGGAGAAAAGGTCTCTATGTGAAAGAAAGACATTAACTTATTTTAAATAAAGTGTTACTCAAAAATAATTGTTATTTTGCATGGAGCATTACGGTACTAACAGAAGCTTTGCACATATTGATTATGTGTCATCATCTGTCTTGTTAGCATTTTTAACATAACTCGACACTTGTAATTTGACAGTGCTATAAATATTATTTGAAGTAAGATGACAAGAATATATACAGTTCTAGAGATTCTTTTGGTGGCTTCATGCTTACTCAATTCAATAACAATAAAATTATTCTCATTTAGAATGCATTGATTTTGTGTCTTCGGTGAACTCTAATTACCTTCAAGATAAGAGACAAACCAATCTACTTCCACAGTGAATGCACACCTCTTCACAGTTTATGCTTCTTTCAAATGCCACCTTCTTAGACCAATATCTTTATCTGCACTCTGGGGATGTAAATCAAATACATCAGGCAGTTAGTTGTAAGTGTAATGAATTACCTCCATCAAGGAACCACATTTTAAAGTTTGGGCAATGAGTCACTCAAACATTTGAAAAGTTTTTCAGTGGAAACATTAAATACAAGAAGGAACCCTGATGTTTTTGTTTTTGTTTTTGTTTTTGTTTTTTTGTCCTGTCTTTATAGAGGTAATTTTTAAAACTTCCTTTTCCATGACACAGAAAAGTATCCATAAAGTTTTGATTTCATAAGTAATTCTTCCAACCTTTTAGCCTGTTAGATTTTTAACTGCTAAATTCCGATACCCTCCATCTTTACTCACATTAGCAGAAATGCTGACACATTGGAAGAGCTTTGTGAAACGTCCATCTTCTCACCTCAACTTTTCTCTGATTTAATTGCTACTTCTAAACTTGCTTCTTGACCTCATTAAACTTTCATTTTCTCGATTCCTCCCTGTTCTCCATCCCACCAGCATCTACCAGATTTATCTCCTTTCCTCGCTTGTCTAGAACCCATAGTCAGTCTTGACAATAACTTCTTCAAGAACCCTTGCTTGTTATTTCCTCATCCAACCTCCTGCTTTCTCCAGCTATACCTTAGAAACCCCAGCATCTACATTCTCCACTCAGATTTTGAAACAATACTCGAGAAAATCATGGACCTTGGCTGCTTGCTTCCTCTATAAATTCATTCTGTTTCAACTCAGCTGCTTCTCAGTTGTAATTTATTTATCTTTCATCAAATCTTTATAAAATTTCCACAATTTTGTTTTTCTTTCAAATTATACATGACTCATAGCAACCCTATAGGACAGAGTAGAACTGCCCCATAGGGTTTCTAAGGAGTGGCTGGTGGATTCGAAGGCCGACCTTTTGGTTAGTAGCCAAGCTCTTAACCACTGTGCCACCATGGCTCCCACTTTGGTCTAGCAACTCTAGTTCTCTTACTTTCGTTGTATTTAGTGGATTGTTCTGACAGTTTTATCAACAGGATTCACAGATTTCTGGGGTGAAAAACTTTACCTCCTCAAAATTATTTCATTTTTCTACCCTTTTCCCACTTTCCTCTTTGCATAAAAAAGCATATACTGACCTCTTCTGAAGGCTTTCTTTCTCAGTGGGCTTTCTTTACATTATTTTTTTTTCTACTCTGGATCTTTGCTTATTGAATTATATCTTCCCTCTTAAACATCAAATATTTCTCTACCTCTTTCTTGTATCCATAAACCAACTTACTCCAGTGGCTTATAAAACAACAACAAAAGCAAAAACCAAAACAAATTCAAAATCCTCCCTTGACTCTGCAGTCATGTCAAGTTTTTTTCTCACAGTTACACACATTTCTCTTAAAGATAACATATTTTTGGATCAGATTGCTTATCCCATTTGATCACCTGTCTTTTAATTGGTAAATATAGTCTATTTTATTTATTGTAATGGCTGTTTTACTAGAAATTATCTCTTTTATCTTATTTTAAATGTAGTATTTTCTTTATTTAATAGTTTATTTTTCAATTGTTTATGTTTTCCACTAGATAGAATCTTTCCCCAGAAAAGACAAGTACTTTAACGTGGTTTCATATTCCTTTGATGATCTGTTGTCTTGAATTTTAGTTTCGGTTTGCTGTCTTTTCCTTTTGTTTGCTGACTTTTTTTTAAAGTAAGAGCAATATTTTCCCAAATAGCTGACCACGATTAGTCACCATATCTACTGCAGTATTCTCTCAAGGTGTTTCGTATTTGAGTCCTTCCTCCTAATGTCTTACCAGTATAGATTCTTTATTGACAAATTTCTCAGTCCTTGTGTGCTTAAGTGTACTTTTATTATGCCATCACAACGAATGACTATTTGGCTGGACAAATATTATAAGTTTAAAATGTTTACTTTTTATCAGTGCTTTTAAAAAATTACTTCTTTTTGGATCCTGTATTGCTATTGAGCATTGTGCAATCCAGCCACTCGTTGTTTCTTTATGGACAATCTCTTCGCACTTTCTGTAAATTTTTGGAAATTATCTCTCTTTAATATTCTTAAATTTAAATTTAATGTATATATTTGTTAGTTTTTCCATATATACCTGTTTTACACTCTAAGAATTCCTTTAATCTGTGGTCTTTTGTTCTTGAATTCTACAGACTGTAAATTCATTATTTCTCTTTCTCTTTGACCCAAGATGCATGACTGCATTTAAACATAACCTAGGTTCATGACACATCATTATCATTCGTCCATGCATGGCCTTCCTATCTTACATATTTATTTAATAATGTAATGAATATCTACAAAGGTAGAATCCACACTGATATCTAAAACATTCTTAATATTTACATCTCACATATGCTTTTTCTCTAGCCCATCTCCCTTGAACCTCATTCCTCTTTCTTCCCCCTACTCCCCATGAAACCAACATTTTAAATGTTGTATTTACTTATACTGTCATTTGTAATTATGTATTTATGTATGTTAGTAATAAATAATTTATTATAATTATTTTCATAATACATGCAGCTATCCATGTTGTTTATTTTTCTTTTGTTTCATCCATTCTGAGATTTTTAAAATCTTACAATCTGTGAATATAACACAAGTTATTTATTCATTCTGCAGTCAGTGAGTATTTGGATTGTTTCCACTTGTTTGTTACTATTGACAGTGGTGTTGGGAACATTGTTACTCAAGTGTCTCTTAAATATATACTTACTCATAGAACAGCTGAGTGGTAGGGGTATGGACATGTTAAACTTTACAAGGTAATCTTGGGTTGTTTTCCAAAGTGGTTGGACTAATTTATCGTCCAATCAGGAATATATAAGTGCTTCCCATTGATGCATATCTATTCTAAATCTTAGCTTCTTAAAATTTTACAATCAGATACTTGAAAAAAGAACATTGAGACCTTGATTTTTATGTCCCTGATTATTATTGATGATGTGGAGTACTTCTTTTTATGTTTATTAATTACATATATTTACTCTCTGTGAAATGCCTGTTTGGCCCAGTTTTATTTATTTTTTTCTCTGTAGATTGCTTTTTTTGCTTTGCCTAAGGTGAGTTTAGACAATTAAAAGTTCTTAATTTTAATGGAGTCAAATTAATTAATCATTTGTATTTTATGGTTGGCATTGTTGTGTCGTATTTAAAAACCATTTTCCTACTACAAGTTGAGAAACAATTTCTTCTAAAAGTTTTAAATTTCAGTCTTTGAAATTTAAGCTATTAGAGTTGATACTTTGTGATGATGTGAGGTAGGGATTTATTTTCTTTTTCTTTATGTGGCTAACCATTATTTCAAGCTTGTTTATTGAATAATTCTACTCCTAAGGCTTCCCCTGCCGTTTCTTCACTGCCATCTGTCAAAGTTCCAGATAGGCACGGTCTGTTTCTGATTTTTCTATCTTCTTTCAGTTGTGAGTTTGTCTACCACTGCCAATAACACACCATCTTAAAAACTATCACTTTATAATAAATATCTATAGTTTGTAGGGCAAACCCTTTTTCTCCTTCTTTTTCTTTCTCTTGCTTCTTCACAAAAGTCTTGGATAATTTTAGCAGCTTGGTCTTTCATATACTTTTTTAAAGTCAATTTACCAAGTCCAATTTCAGTTAATATTTTATTAATTTGAAAGATACACTTGGGGAAAGTGGCATCTTTAAAATATTAAGTCTTTCTATCCATAAATGTGAGCTACCTTTTCATTTAGATAACGTTCTTCATTAAAGAATTTCAGCATGGCATTGGTGTAGTAAAGGATTCTGAATACACAGTCAATCGATGTAGAACACGTTCTACTTGGAAAACACTTTGACCTCATGAGCAAATTGCAAACAGTCAGAAAACAAACTGAAACTATCAGAGAAACTAACATTTCACTTAGAGACAAAAGGAAACTCCTTCATTGATGAATGCGCAGAAGCTCTGCTAATTTTTCTTTTAAAGAGAGTGTGTTTAGGGAACATGAATATAGATTTTAAAATAGCTCTTATTTATCCCCCGTAGGGCAGGACAGTTGCAACATGGGTAATTAATATACACAGATGTGTGTATGGACCCTTTAACCCATAGAGCTAACATAAACCTATTTTTGATAGACAATTATAAGTGTGGAGTCCCAGAAACAGCCACAGATGCAACATTCTGCTGTCAGATACAGCATTCTGCCACTTAACATTATCCACAGACAATTAGCTAAGATCATTATTTCCTGTCACCTTCTGCACCAGAACATTTACAAAGCTAACAAATAGCAAAACTGACTAAACTGAAATTATCCTTCTGTTCCTCTCTAAGCTTCTTCTTTAGAACAATTAAATAATCTAAAAATAGGAAGCAAAAGGAAATGATTATAGACTTGGATTGGAAAGCTCCTAGGTAACTATTTGATTCTAAATATTAACGTTTGCTTAACTGAACTACAGCAGAAAAAAATCAATAATTTAGGCAATGCATCCTATAATTTCCTCAAATATATAGGAATGTTTTCTAACGTGTTGTTGTTAGGTGCTGTCGAGACGATTTTGACTCATAGGGACCCCGTATAACAGAGTAGAACTGCCTCATAGGGTTTCCTCGACTAATCTTTTTTTTTTTTGCCCCATCTTTCTTGAATTTAAATTTTTATAGAGATGAAATTCACAAAACATAAAATTCACCATTAACCACATTCTGTGGCATTTAGTACCTCCACAATGTTGTGAAATCATCACTTCCATCTAGTTCCAAGACATTTTTATCACACCAAAAGGAAACCCCATACGCTTTAAGCAGTTCCACTCAGCCCCTGATACCCACTAGTCTGCTTTCATTCTCTGTGGATTTACCTACTCTGAATGTTTCATATAAATGGACTCATACAACATGTGATCTTTTCCGTCTCGCTTCTTTCACTTGGCATAATGTTTTTTAGTTTAATCTATGTTGTAGCATATATCAATATTCTTTTTTTATGACTGAATAATAGTTCATTGTATGGAAATACCACACTTGGTTTGTCCATTTATCAGTTGATGCACATTTGGGTTGTTTCTACCCTTTGGCTATTGTGAATAGTGCTGCTATGAACATTCATGTGCAAGCATTTTTTTAATACCTGTTTTCAATTCTTTTAGGTATATACCTAGGAGAGAAATTGTGGAGTTCTATGTAATTCAATGTTAACTTTGAGACACTGCCAAACTGCTTCTACAGTGACTGCACCATTTTACATTCTCACCAGCAATGTACAAAAGTTCCAATTTTCCACATCCTGGCCAATGATTGTTATTTTCTTCCTTTCTTTTTTTTTTTTTTTTCTGGGAAGAAGGTCCATGGACCCCAGAAGTTGTTTTTTCTTTTTTTACTTTTTATTATTGTACTTTAGATGAAGGTTTACAGAACAAACTAGCTTCTCATTAAACAGTACACATATTGTTTTATGACATTGGTTAACGACCC
>NW_004444282.1:673112-673907 GCF_000243295.1 Trichechus manatus latirostris | reverse complement strand
TAACATAGGTTGTTAATGAGTCTTCTTCCAATCCTTATGCCCCGTTCTTCTTCATATTGTCTAGCTTCTCGGATTATTTGCTTAGCATACAGATTGAATAAGTATGGTGAAAGGATACAACCCTGACACACACCTTTCCTGACTTTAAATGACAGAATAGCCCTTTGTTCTGTCTGAATGACTGCCTCTTGGTCCATGTACAGATTCCTCATGAGCACAATTAAGTGTTCAGGAATTCCCATTCTTTGCGATGTTATCCATATAAAACAAGTTTATTCGTTTAACAAAATTGGTTCCTTAGTGCTAGACACTGTGGTGTCAGGTTTTATGGAGAGAATGTAATAAAAACCCTCACTCATGAATCTCAAATTCAGGTTAAAGAGAAAAAGGAATATTCTGTTAATATAGGCTAAACCATTACACAAGCGTATATTTTTTTTTCTTTTTTGCTGACAATAGGTGTGACCAAATATACCTAACTATAAAGAATTGGTATCTTTTCTTCATATTTAATGATGGCTTCATGTGGAAACCCTGTGGGGCATTTCTACTCTGTCCTATGGGTTGCTATGAGTCAGAATCAACTTGATGGCAATGGGTTTGTTTAACGGGTTCATGAAATTAATGGAAATAGAGGTCAGTAAAACAAGTAGTTACTTGAATAAATGAGCGGTTCCCGGAGTTATTGAGCCTTTCATTTAAAAATATACTACCAGCGAATTTGTTTTATTTTCCTAACATTACCTTTGTATTACTCCTTGAATCAGAATACCAAATACAATCTACCAAAGTTAG
>NW_004444282.1:669893-672414 GCF_000243295.1 Trichechus manatus latirostris | reverse complement strand
AGCAGACGAGTTATTAACCTCTGCACCACCAGGATTCCACCTAAAAAGAGGCAGGGGTAAAATAGTGGTGATTTTTATTTCTGAACAAAATGGCTCCTCTAGGTCCAGAAACAGATCAGAGGACAATGTTTGTGAGGTAGGCTGTTATTGTAGTAAGCTGCCATTGAGTTGGCTCCCCCACTCATGTAGATCCCATGCAAAACGGAACAAAACTCTGTGCTCTCTAGGGTTTTATATTGGCTGATTTTTCAGAAGTAGGTCACCAGGCCTTTCTTCCTGCTCTTAGTCTGGAAGCTCACCTGAAACCTGTTTAGCATCATGGCAATATATAAGCCTCCAGTGACAGAGGGTTGATGTTTGCACATGAGCTACACTGGCCGGGAATCATGCCAGGTCTCTTGCATGGAAGGTGAGAATTCTACCATTGAGCCACCAATGCCTTCATGTGAAGGAGTAATGGGTGTGAATTAGGTAGATAAAATTCACATCCTGTACTGCAAAAAGCATGAGATCTAGAGGGAGACAGACTTCCTAAGTCTAGATCTCATCTCTGCCAACTGCAATTGGCAAATTTAAAGAATTTTACTTTCTTTCCTAACAGCAAAAAAAGATACAAAAAAAGCAGTAATTGAATTTATACTGGAAGACGAGAGGAAGAATAACTGAGGAGTTGATCCCTGAGCAGGATTTACTCTGTGTTGTGACTTATGCACCTTTTTGGGAATTATCTTATTACATTCTCAAAACAAAGAGATAAGGTAATTCCTGAAAGGATACAGTGTGTGTAAAAGGTGAAGAAGAAAGAACACATACTGGTTTTGTGGAACTACAACTAATTAAAAAAAAAAAAAATCACTGTGGCTGGGGTGTAGAACATAAGATGGAAAGAAAAAATATTTTAAAATGAGGCTGTAAAAGTTGAAAGGAGCCAGGTTGCCTTGGGTGAAAAACTAACTTGTAAAAATTATTTTTTAGGCAATAAGGACAGTGTTAGAATATTTAATATTCTTTAACATATTCTGTGAGAGACTTTTTTTGTCTAAATAGAAAAGTGACCCATTCTTTTAAATGAGCTGGTTGGTTAAATTACTTGGCTCCTTGTGCCATGAAGTGACTCAGGGAAAATTTCAGAGCTAGATAATGTTCTAGTTTCCAAGGCTGTAACTTCTATTCTTGCTGCTGTATATTCCAGGGAGTCTCCTAAATGAATGCTTTCTTGGAAAATGCTTAAGTGATTTCCTACTTTGGATATAATATTTCTTTCTTAAGTTGATGTCACTTATTTCCACTCTTAGTTATAAGAGTGAAACAAATCCTCATTCATGGTATTAGTGGCAAAACCTAGTGTACATTTGAAGCAATAGATTACTCTCTCCTCCTTGGAGCAAGTTCTTGACTGATTTCCAGAGAACCAGAGTCCGCCTCTGACTTTATTGGCTGTCTCAGTCTTCTTTGTTGGATCTTCTCTAAATCTTCCCTAACTCTGGGTTTTCAAGGGCTTTAGGGCTCCAGCTCATTTCTCTTCTACATTTTAAACTCACACCTAAGTGACCTTATCCAGATTTATACCACCAGACCCAGCCTCTCTCCTGAGTTCCAAGTCATATTCAACTTTCTACTCAATGTCTCCATTTGAATGTCCAATAGATTCCTCAAACCTAACAGGTACAAAAAATGGCTTTTTTATTTTTTTTAACGCATTCCACCTCCAAACATGTTTCTCCCCTAGTCCGCCTTAACTCACATACGAAACCAACCATTTCTCAGAAAATAATAACAACTCTTTTTTGGTTATGTTTCACATACAATCTATCAGATGTAATGCATATTCCATTTGAATAGATCTAACTTCTCTCCACCTCTGCTGTTACCATCCTACTCTAAGCCAAGCCATCTGTTGTCTAGACTGTTTAAAGAGCTTCCAAACTGTTCTTGGTGCTTCCCCTCTTGCTCTCCTATAAGGAATTCTCCACATAGCAGCTTGAGTAATGCTATTAACATACCGACGCTATCAGTCTCGTGCTAAAAAGTCTTCCTAACATACTTTGAAGAATCCAAAATCCTTACCGTAACCTGCAAAGCCCTGTATAATAAAGCTCCCTAGCTCCCTCTGTGGCCTCATTTTCTGCCTGTTTTCCCCACTTGTTTATTCCACTCTAGGGAAACCAGCCTTGTTTCTGCTTCTCAAAGACACTCATTTCCACTTAGGGTCCTAGCACTTGCTTCCTTTGCCTGAATTACTCTCACTACAGATAATCACCTGGCTTATTTCCTCACTTTATTCAGTTGTCAAATATTGCCCCTAAAGAGGGTCTCTTTCTGTCAACTCCATTGAAAATGCGGTTGTTCCTTTCTGTCCTATTATTCTGTTTATATCCTTATATGTAACTTATCACTATATATTTATATAAATGAAGGCCAGGAAATCCATCTTACTCACTGAAATGTGTCACTTTTTATAACACATGGAGTATACCCAGGCACATAGCAGGTATTATTTGTCGAATAAATCATTAAAGGG
>NW_004444282.1:646876-648015 GCF_000243295.1 Trichechus manatus latirostris | reverse complement strand
TAAATGTAAGAAAAACTAACAACAAAAAAGCAAATAAAAACCACAATAAACACTTTCACACATACACATATAAGAACACACACACACACAAACACACACGACGTAACAGTAGAAGAAAATAAAATAGGGATATATTTCTTCATAGTTTTGTGAGGGGAATAACTCTTTATGCACATCCGAAAACAGAGAAGCAACTAAGAAAAAAATTGATACATTTGACCAATTAAAAATTTAAAACTCTTGAAAGGCAAAAATATCTTTCAAAAAAGAAAAAGCCATGAAAAAAATTGCAACATATATGAAAAAAGTCCAATTTTTCTAGTGCCATGTTGGCAAAGATTAAAAAGTTAGATAATACAAAGTATAGAAATATTGTAAATAAATTTTTCTACCTTCATAAAATGTTACAGTATTATTGTCAGTTCAAAGAATGCAACATATTGATATGTGCTGATATGATAATGTATCCAAAGGATAATATTACATTTGTCCAAGCAGGAAATAAAGACATGAATTAGTCTGGAATTGTAATAGAAAAATTAGAACAGATTGGAAGGACATCGTGCAAGTAGTCAGCAGACAAAGTAGACGAAGAAGTAAAAAAAATTCTGAGATATTAAGCATAAGTGGCTGGGAAATTTATTATTATTATTATTAAAACTTAAAAGAGAAGCTTTTAGGTGGTAAAAAGGAACAGTATACCACGAGGTAGCGAAGACTGAGGATTCTGGAGACAGAAGGTCCCACTCTGCTACTTACTAGCTGTGCATCCTTTGGTAAGTTATTTTTTTCTCTGTCTCTCTGTTTTTTTCCTCTTTGGAAGAGAATAACTACTCACAGGATTGTTTGATTTGAAATTCTAAGGATGGAGTATGAAACACTGGTAAGCATTCAGGCCCTGCGGTACAAAAGGGAGAAATTCAGGACTGGAGTTTAGTGTTTAGACCAGGGTTATAGATGAATATGTTTAACCATTTATTAAACATATGTCAGGGATTGTTCCCTGTGATAAGAATGCAACATTTAAAACAAATGAAAAGACTCCTGCCCTCATGGAATTTATATTCTATTGAGGAGGAACAGTAAAAGAAACAAACAAAAATAGTGGATGTTGATGAGTGCTATGAAAAAAAATTAAG
>NW_004444282.1:642873-645026 GCF_000243295.1 Trichechus manatus latirostris | reverse complement strand
ATGTTTAAAAGAATTGATAAGAAAGTTCATGTTTAGGTGAAGCTGGAGGAAGTCAACAGAATTGTGCTTCAGTTTGCTAAAAATATATGTACAAAGCAACGACAATACAGATGTACTTTTCCTACAAAAAGTTCATTTATTTACTAGTTTACACTCATGAGGAAAAAGTCTGAAATTGAAAACTATGGATAATATCATTTACTATTAATAGATTTATAGCATACTCTTAGATTAATTTTGAATCATATTTTCTGACAAATTTTATGCTGCAACTGACGACCCAGTTTCATTATTGAATAACTGCCATTCAAACTCCTTAAGAGAGAACCAAATATTCGTATTTAGAAGTACAAATTTTGTCAATACAGAACAGTAAGATGTTAATGGACAGAACTAAGTAAATCATCATCATTTTTAAATATATCTGAAAGATCCCTTTAGAGAATACTCAGAGAGACAGAAATCTCTTGACACAAGTACAATCACCAGCAGTGTATTCATATTGTGACATTATCAAAGCATGAAAGATGGAAGATCCCATGCCCTGGAGAAGATACTATTTCAATTTCTATAACAAACATTAACCTATAATAGCTTGGTGCAAATCAGACTGATATGGAACAAACCTGAAATAGTTCTCTTAAAAGAAGCTAATGTAAAAGGAAGAAGTGAAGCTACAAAAGTTGACAATTCGTCATCTGGCAATTTAGCGTGATAAGAAGAATTCGTATTCTTTCCCTCGGAAAAAAGATGCCCATAAGAAGTAATAATTGTGGAAGCACGAGAATTTACTGCAATAAACCGAACAAAATGCTTAAAATTCAAAATGCTATCTACCCCAAAGAACTTAAGATTAAAAATGAAATATAACTCAAAATACACATATTTACACTTATCTCTTGTAGAGCATATGTTTCCTTCTAAGCTATGTGAGGATTTGCCATTTGCCATGTTTTCACAGATTAAATATTGTTAAATGCTCCAAGGCACAGTTCACAACTCCTTTCAAGATTAAAACTGACAAAAAACTCCGTTTTTAAACATCCTTGTTATTTGACACTTTAGTGATGCTAAATCATACAAAGACAGTCTATTTTATTCCACTCTAATGGTGCAATGTTAGCATACTAAATATTAATTTGATCAATAGCAAAACATCTAATTCAGTTGTATGTGTTTTTAATTCAATGAAGTAATGTAATGGCTAAATTTATGAAGCTGGGAGGGACATCAAAGTCCTGAATATTCTTTTCACCTCACCTTTTCCTCTACTATACACAACCATGTGTTTATATTACTTTGCTTTTTTCCAAAGAGTCCTTATAAGACAAAGCAATAATTGTAAATATTATTTAGTACATAGTATACCTTTTGTATAACTTTAATCTTTTCTCTTGTCTCTTAAAAGAAAGACTTGTACATTTGGAATTTTGGGGTATATCTTAAGTGTCAGGGCGTTATTCTCAAGGTAAACTACACTGCAAAATTATTATAAATTCATGCATTGCAACCACAAGAGGGCAAGCAGGCCACAACTCTATGTGACATTTGTTTATGCTTATTTTAATAATTTTGTAACTCATCATTTTTGTGTACAATTTATTTCTGCTTGGCTTATTCAGACTGACATAAACATACATAGTATATTTTATGCTAAAAATAACCTTAACTCTTAAAAATATATACACCACTCCAAAAACCAAAATCATTTTTACATTTATCATTTCATGGGCTTATTTCTAAATAATCAACATAAAACATCATCAAGTATCTAATAACGTAGGGACAGATAGTTCAATAAGGCATCACATTGCTTAGATGTTGTATGAATGCTTTGCTGAGATTTTTATTTTTTGAAATGGCCCCCTCTACTTAATCGTTCTTGAGGTTACAATTATTGTGGGCATGCTATATGTGTTAGAATATGCCCACATTTACTTCCTGAGAGAAATCTTAGTTTTGTGCATGGAAAGTCCTCCGTTCAGCTGTGGAAAGCATTCTGAAGTCTCAGTAGATCCTTGATTAGCTACGAGAGATGTCTACCTGCCTACTGCCTGGCCTTCTTCCCTGCTCAGCTTCCTCTCTCTGGCTTATGCGACCTCTCTAATTTTCAGGTTTCTTGTTTAAAATGAAAGTACAACTAGTACTTACCT
>NW_004444282.1:641679-642630 GCF_000243295.1 Trichechus manatus latirostris | reverse complement strand
CTCTAAGAAGTCTTAGGAAAGACACTTGCTTTGCTTAACTTGATTTCAGTATTTCCCAATTTTATTGGAGACTGTTAATACTATCTTGTTTATTTAGGAAACACAAAATATAGACTGAGAGCTGTCTGCCTGTTTATGTCGTCTTGTCCCCTTTTAGAGTTGTGTGTGTGTGTGTGTGTGCACACGTGTACATGGGTATGAATTGTCATTTGGCATTAAACCACTGGCAAAGTTAAAGAATATTTTTTAAAACAACCATATGAGACTTCCTGTTTTAGAAACTGAAGTTTCATTTGGTGACATTGTCCACTAAATCACACACTGTGTCCTCTTTATAGGAATCCTTTGCATCAATTCTTCTTTACTCTCGGGGCCAGGAAAAATGATGGTCTTCTTATGAGGTAATTCGTTTTTAATTGATTTTTAATGAACTACACACTCTAGGGAAAATAATTAAACATGTAAGTACCAAAATCTTTTTGTAACAGTACCTTTAGCAGCTACATCACTCAGAATCAAAATAACATTTTATTGCTAGTTTCCAGCAGATTTCCTGGCAAACGTTAAGAAACCAATAAATGTTTTTCTAATGAATGAATAAAAACATTTGACTATTACTATATTAATCTTCAACTAGATAATTCTTTTCAGAATTAAAACGCAAACCCTCTAAGAGAATTGTTTTTATTATTTAAGAACAACAGATTGGATTATAACATATAACATTTATACGTGATCTATGGAAATCCACTCTCCACCCCACTTCTCCACCATGCGACTTCTTCCTAAAAGACTCTTGATTTTGTTGATGTTTCCACACAGAGACACTGGACCATCTCTAGTTTCATGAAATTAATCCTGATTGGTCTAATCCAGTCATGAAGTTTCATTCTACTAGCCAATAGATCATTAAGCATTGGGATGGGTATATTTCTGGCCAATGGTATGTGA
>NW_004444282.1:636384-641579 GCF_000243295.1 Trichechus manatus latirostris | reverse complement strand
TCCTGATTGGTCTAATCCAGTCATGAAGTTTCATTCTACTAGCCAATAGATCATTAAGCATTGGGATGGGTATATTTCTGGCCAATGGTATGTGAGGGGAAATTTAATGAAGAAAATTTGGGAACGATTTCTTCACTCTTCAAAATTAAGATACTAAAGAGTTTATCTCTTCTGATGGTGGTCATTACCATACTTGGGTTTGGTGTTGGAACTATGAGTAAGCAAAGAGCAAAGCCAATGAACAGGGGGCAAAGAAGAGTAGAGCAGAGATATGGAAATTAATTAAGTCATGAATTTTCTTCTTGAGTCACCAAATTAACCAACCCTGAATTTGTTCTTTCCTATCCTTCTCTGAGCTTCTTGTTAAGTGAATTAGAAAAATTTCAAATTAAGTTGAATTAAGGCAATTAAAATTGAAATTTTCTGTTACTTGCAGCCAAAGCATACTTAGCTAGTTCCCAACACTTTTATTCAGAACTTTTAATTACCTAATCTAATTTTAGAAACCCTGATGGCATAGTGGTTATGAGCTACAGCTGCTAACCAAAAGGTCGGCAGTTCGAATCCACCAGGTGTTCCTTGGATACTCTATGGGGCAGTTCTACTTTGTCCTGTAGAGTTGCTATTAGTTGGAATCGACTCGATGGCAACTGGAATATAATTTTATTAGGTATAAGAATTTAATATAACTATGTTTTTATTTCCTTTACTTATAGAGGGCCCTGGTGATGCAGTGGTTAAGCATTTGACTAGCAGTTCGAATCCACCAGCCACTCCTTGGAAACCCTATGAAGCAGTTCTACTCTGTCCTATAGGACGGCTATGAGTCGAAATTGACTCCACGGCAATGGGTTTGGATTTTTTTTTTAATAGATAAGCATCTCAGATTCAGTGGCATTTATTTATTGAGTTTATCTTGTCTGTGTTGAGAAGTGTTAGCGTGAATAAAAATGTTCAATCCTTGGACATAAGCATTTATTAAACTTAAACTTCCACAATAAATAAATGTACTGTGACTTAATAAATTATGTGAACTGTCCCTGAATCATTTCCACTATTCTTGACTCATAATTTTTCCCCTTAAACTTATATTCAAAATGCTGAACATTTTAGTTCCACATTAGTGAAAAATCTGAAATGTTTCTTGGATTTTTGCTAAAATATATTTCAGACATTTATTGAAATAATTGACACATTCTTTATAAATACCTTTAATTGCACATTTTAAAAGTAATTCAACCAGGGCTTGAAATTTTCTGCCCTTACAGTGATATTTCTATTAAGATAATTTATTGTGGAATTTAGTGCAATAGACATGGCACTGGCATTTCTCTTTTTCCTCTTTCTACTATTTGTATGGCTCAGTATTTTGGGTTTGAACATCCTGCTAAAATCTGTTTTTACTTTCTTGTGTATAAATTACACTAAAGAAAATAGACCCCATTTTTTTTCTGGAGAAAAAATAAGTGAGGGATAATGAATTCTCTCCTTATGTTGAAATGTATCCCTCCCTTAGGAGAAATCCCTTATAATCAAATGTTGAATAGACTGACACCTAAAATAAAATTTTTACTGATTAAGTTTAGGTCTTTGAAAAAAATCACCAAACAGAAAATTCTAATCTGCCAGAATTTTAATTCAATTGTGAAGTAATTAATTTTTCATCCAACATTTCTTCTTCTTTCCAACGTTTTCTATTATGAGAATCAGATGAGTATCAACAAACTATAAAACTTTTTAATGTGACTTCCTTTTATTTACCAATTTCACAAATATAAAGACTATTGATCAAAAATGCTGGTTGCAAAGCAGGTAAATAATCTTTAAATAAAGATGGATGAAAACTTAGCAATCAGGTAATAATGGAAATTAGCAATTGAGTTGACAAAGAAAATAATAAAAATCTCATTTATCTTTATGATGTTATGTGATTTTTGCTATGTATGTTTATATGTATTTATTTACTTATTTCCAAACATAAAACTAAAACCAAACCTGTTGCTGTCAAGTCGATTCTGACTCACATAGATTCTATAAAACAGGTCAGTTACTCTAAGATGCAATCTTGAATGTTCTTGTAGAATCTAGGCCATACAAAAGCAATTGCATTCTTTCATAATGAATCACGGAAAATCAAAAAAAAAATCACTCATGAGAATTTTTAAACCATAATTTTTTGAATCTGAAACTTCTGAAAGTGTACAAATGGACTTTGTTTCCCAAATTATCTTCCAAAAGTCACTAATAGTGCATAAACTGTAAATAAATACTCCATAGCAAAAGGGTCTGTGGTCAAAATTATGGTAATGGATAGCCTAAACAAAGTTAAGCTATAGTATTACTAATACAAGACTTCTCTAAGCCTTTAAATTGGTAATGTTTATTGTGCATATTAAGATGATATATGCAATGTTTCTCATACTTGTTTCACCATGGAATCCTGGTGTGTGCGTTTGTATGTGTGTATATGTGGGTATGTATACATACACATGTGGTGTTTAGTTAAGCATTTATTAATAGGCTACAGAATATCAGGTAGAACACAACTTAGGATAGTAGTTTAAGAAAAGTTTCAGGATGAATTGTTTATTTTATTCTCTATTTTTGGGGAAACGTGGGTTAGTTAATGATCTATTTATTTGTGCCTAGGTATTTTTATTTATTTAAATATTGCTTCAAAGTATCATCCCATAAAATAACTTATCAGTGTTTAACAACTTTTTGTCCTTATGGAACTTTTATATGGCTTTAGTCTGATAAACTTAGGAAGCATTTGAACACATTTTCCTAGCCTTTTAGGGAAATATCTTCTCTTTAGTGTGCAGAGATATACTAAGTTATACTTTTAATAAAAGAATTAAGAATATTTCTAAAATTAATTTCTAAAATTAAGTATTTTGTTCATTTACACTTATAGGTTTGGGTTTAGGATATTGAACCTATGGAAAAATGACCCCATTAACAGAGCAACAAATATTTCTGGCCCTTTGTACCCAACCAATCCCTAGAGCCTTTAACCAAGCCCCATTCCCTTCTGCCAGACAAACATCTTTTGCTAGGTAAGAGGTATTTTTTCACTTTAAACAAAATATGTTTAATTTATATTTAAAAAAAGTCATTTACTTTCTTTTAGTCCTTATATTAGTCTCCTAGGGCTGCTTTACAAAATCACAAACTTGGCAACTTAAAACAACAGAAATTTATTCTCTTATAGTTCTGGAGGCTATAAGTCTGAAATCAAGATGTTGGCCAAGCCATGCTCCCTGTGAAGGCCGTAGGGAAGATTCTATTCCACATCTTTCTCTTAGCAGCTGATGTCAAGGCAATCCTTGATATTCCTTCTGGAAGCATCACATCAGTCTCTGCCTCTGTTGTCACATGGTGTCCTATCTTATCCCTGTGTCTCTTTTCTTCTCTTCTTATAAGAACAATAGTCATATTGGATTAGGGACCATCCTAATGATCTCATCTTAACTTGATTTTATCTGCAAAGACCCTATTTCCAAACAAGGTCACATTCAGGTACCAGCATTAAGCACTTCAATATATCTTTTTTGGCTGACAACATTCAACCTGTAACAGTCCTCTTATTTGTATTTTAGCTGTGTATGTCCTTGATGGAAGGACACTTCTTAATTTTCTGCAAAGGACTAACTCTACTGGAAACATGTTTTCTCCCTCCAGAAAACTTTAGTTTTCTCATTTGCATTGCAAAATTAGCTAGTTTGTGATCTCTTTCCCTGGATCAACACATTCCACTAGACTGTTAAGAAATGCCTTAATACACTGAGTTTTCCTTTTCTTTTTTAACCTTAGCTATTAGCTTAAAATGTTTTGGGGACATGACTAACCATAATAGCATTAGGAAACAGTGAAATCATGATATTTGTCACCAGAAGTTCTGGTGTGAAAACTTTCTCCACCACTGTAAGCTCAGTGACCTTGATTAGACATCAAACTATAACTCTTGGTTTTGTTTCTTCTTTTATAAAATTGGAATTATATTCATGCGTGAAGTCTAAGGCTATTTGGAACTTGCAGACTTGTAAAAGCCTTAATAAGGATGGTGGGGTGTTTCCAGAAAGTAACTGGCCAAGGAGGAACCAAGCTGAGCCCTTCTCCTTGATGGTTTACGCAGGGTGTTATCGATTGAACTATGTCTGCCCAAAATACGTGTCGAAATCCCAATCCCTATACAGGTGGATGCAATCCTATCTGGAAAAAGTTTTTTGTTATGTTAATGAGGCCATATTAGTATAGAGTGTGTCCTAAACCTAGTCACTGCTGAGTGATATAAGCAGCAGCATAGACACAGAGGCAAGCAAGCAAACACAGGAGGAAGACAGACACTATCTGAAGACAATGGAGGCAGTTGTATCTACAAGTCCAGAAACTCTAAGGATCGCCAGATACTAGAGGCTGAAATAACCAAGAAAACATCTCTCCTTAGAGCCAGAGTCCTGAATTCAGACTTCTATCTACCCTCTTGGTTTGTGAGAAAATTAATTTCTGTTCTTTAAAAGCCCCCACTTGTGGTATTTCCGTTACAACATCACTAGCTAAGACACAGGGGAAGCAGCAGTGAGAGCACAACCTTCTGGAATAGAGTCATGTGATGGACCCATATCTAAGGGAGACTTTTCATTGAACAATTGAGTTACATGTCAATTCCTGGCTAAAATATAATTGAATGAGCTGGGCACTTGCTCTTTTGCTTTTTTCTTGGCCCACAGACTTCTCTTTTGTCTCCTCTGGTTAAGGCTCTCCATGGTTTGACTCTAACCTCCTTATCACTCTCTTCTTACCCCAATATTTCTCATTCTATTACTGCTGTTTTTTCCAGTGTCTTAAGATATTATCATTAAGCTTTATTAAAAGATTTTGCTTTACATGCTGTTTGTACTAGGTGAGCTCACACAGCAGTCTTTAGAGATAAACATTAGGAGGACTGACCCACATGGGTAAAGACAAGAATGTAGTTACCAGAGAGTGACCAAAATCATGTCCTGTGGGTCTGCCTGTGCTGTCTAAGAGGTCCGAATGGAACAGGTTTGCCCAAGGTGTGGGCTAAGACTGGACGTGAAAAAAAAGAGTATTCCCAACTATCTAAGACCAAAAGGTCAATAATTACTCTAAAGCAAATATAGGAAGATAAGGGGACAGGGAAGCTACTGGAATCAGAACAACCAGAACAC
>NW_004444282.1:632856-636284 GCF_000243295.1 Trichechus manatus latirostris | reverse complement strand
AACTATCTAAGACCAAAAGGTCAATAATTACTCTAAAGCAAATATAGGAAGATAAGGGGACAGGGAAGCTACTGGAATCAGAACAACCAGAACACAATTAAAGAGAATGTTGACACATTATGAAAAATATAATTAATGTCATTGAACAATTTGTGTAGAAATTGGCAAATGGGAACCTAATTTGCTGTGTAAACTTTCACCAAAAAAAACAATAAAAAATATATATTTTTTAAAAAGTACTTTCAGATGAGTCAGAACTGATGAAGCTGACCACTGTCAGATTTTCAATAAAGAGAATTCTTATGCATTTACAGTATATGAGTTAAACTGAACCCAGAAAGAACTGAGGTACAACAAAGAATAATAAAGAAATTGGACAATATGCAAGCCAATTTAAACAGCCATTGAACATGTAAAATAATGATAATAGTGATGAATTTTGTGATTAAAATATAAGACAAGAATAAAATGCTAGAATGCAAAAAAGAAATACATTTTATATTAAGGAGAAAAAAAAAAAAGGAGAGAGAGAAGAGTGTACGCTGTCCTAGCATGGTAGAACAAAGAATACAAGTCGGAGGATCCATCACATGTTCCCTGAATGTATTTAAAAAATACTCATTGAGTATCTACTATATGCTGGACATTGCCTAATCCAGCAAATACTAGTAGTTCAATGATAAAAAATCACTATCATAATAATAATTGATTACTAATGACTTCCAAGAAGTATTTTAACAGTATAAAATGAAAAAAATATATACACAAATGGGAGTAGTTTCAAATGTTTTATATAAAGAAAATAAAGAAGTTTTCATCCACCGGCTTTTGTATTTTTCTTTAAAATAGAAGTCAAGGTCACTTGCTGAGAGTAAGCGAGTGAGGTTAATCTTACATTTGAAAGAATAGCAGAGAAAGTTTAAGATTGTTTTGAAGACTATGAAGGTCAGTTATCACAGAAATATTGCAGGATTCCCAGGCAATATTGAGGGCCCACTCAAAGTTGTTGCTTATAAATTTATAAAGGAATTAATATACTGTCTAATGAGACACTTTACAGTGCTTTTAGTATATTCAGTGTTTAGAGAAAACAGATGGTTAGATTCATTCAGGGTAGAGGTTTTAGCAGATGTGTTCAATTAAAAAATAAGGCAATAAAGTTTAGTTTTGTAAGAGGGTTACTGAAATAATATATCATGACATCTAAGTAGGATAAAAAGAAAGGGCTCATCAAAATAGGTACCACCTATTTTGATGAAAAACAAAAGTAAATAAGCAAATTGACAATAGAGTAGATGATATCCATTGGAATGTTTGATTATTAGTTTTATAGTTGTTACATGTGTTGATAAGAGTCAACGTATGACTGTAAGAGTAGCTAAAATAGAGGAAGAGAAGTCACTGAAAGTGAATAATATGTATAGCTGAGAGACCATTGGGTGGAACAGGTCATTCATGAGGACATTTAACTTACCAGGGCAATGGCTGGATGTGAAGGTGGAGGAATTCTGTAGGCCATGCTATTAAATTGCCAACAAATGAGAAGAAGTGACATGAAAGTTGTAAATAAGAGCAACAAGGAAGGTAAGAGGAATCTGTAGCTGAATACCATAAACATCAAAGACCTTTTTTGTTGTAGTGAAAGGGGCTGTGTGGAAATTTCACATTTATTATTTATTGCCAGCAGTATAGGCCTAGCTTCCTGGGTATTGTGGTATTGTTCATGTCTAGCTTGCATAGTTCACTTTTGCATGCTCCTATGATTTTGATTTATTTTCCTCCTATCTTCCCTCTTGCTTTCCCATGATTTTAAAGTTTAACTAAGTTTCTCTTTGAGAGGTAGAACGACCTTAGAGGGAAGCAGAACAAATTGATAACCCTCAAGGACTAGGATTAACTCATGTGCGACATGACAATAACGGTGCCAGATGACCTTCAAGCATTGCCAGTAAGAAGTTAGATCATCTGGGGCATGCTGAATGTGACCACTGAAAAGGAAACTACAATCCTGTCCATATAAAAACTTTCAGCCAGTCTCCAGTGGGGAGACAGGTCTTTTGGAGGAGCTCATTCCCCTCTGTCTCCAGTCTATCGATATACAATAAGACACTCTTGCTGCTCACCTCACCCCGGTCTCAGTATTGGCTTCTGCAGCAGGCAGCTCAGACCCGCCATTGCGGTAACAGTGGTAAATATATATATATTCAAAAATATATATTTTCAACATTTTTTACATGTACAGTTCAATGATGTTAATTACATTCATCATGTTCTGCAACCATCACCACAATCTGTTTCTAAATTTTTTCATCACCCTTAACAGAGACTTTTTAAAATAAGAAGGTAGAGAAATAATGATTTGGCAAAGTCATTGGTGATGGGAGAAGAAGGCAAGGATCACACATCCAGGCCCCAAGATGGTGAGGAATGAGAACATCAGCAGCTTGAAAACCCTCCAGAGAAAATGAGTTATAGTCGGTAAAGCCATTTCACTTAATTCATTTAAGATGAGGGAGCATCGTAAGGATATATAGAAATTTTTTTGTAGGAGTGCTGGCATTTCTGCAGGAGTCTGAGTTGGCCAGGTCAATGAAGTATTCCCTTTCAGGAATTATAGGTGCAGAAAAGGATCAGCGTGCAAAGGGTAAGGGATGGAGGAGGCAATGGCTTCTAGTCCAGGTATTGAATGGTGAAAACTGAGATACGGAATAGATGTAGTCAAAACAGTTATCTTTTAAAGACAGAGTGCTGCATATACCAGCTTCATGGACATTTATCAGTTCAGCTGATGAAGTTTCATGAACTAACCGAGAGGATTAAATAAGATTATTTATACAAAAATGCTTATAAAATAGAAAGTAAAATATACCAAATTTAATAAAACAATTTAGAAATCAATTGAGATCTTATTCTTTCTTCTTATGAAACTATAAGCATTATTCCCATTATCACTGTTGTTGTTAGGTGTCATCGGGTCAATTTCAACTCATAGTGACCCCATGTGACAGGGCAGAACGGCCCCATAGTGTTTTCTGGGATGTAATCTTTATGGGAGCACATCCCCACGTCTTTTCTCCCACGGAACCACTGGGTGGGTTCAAACCACTGACCTTTCAATTAGCAGCCGAGCGCTTAACTGTTGCACCACCAGCGCTCCTCCGTTATCACTAGAGCTATTAATAACAATAAAAAGGAGCACATGGAGACACAATGTACATAAAGTCTAAGTCTGATCTAATTTTGTTCTTTTTAAGGTGAAATTTCACCATTCTAGGTCGTTCACTATGTGGCTTGAATTTATAAGGCCCTTGGTTTTCAAATTTCCTTTCAATTTCTTCTGATTCGAATGTTTGCTAACCCTGTTTACAGTATCATTTGGCATTTTTAGTTTGAAAATAAAAACCCATATGGTCGAACTATTTTAAATG
>NW_004444282.1:622199-632494 GCF_000243295.1 Trichechus manatus latirostris | reverse complement strand
GGGAAAAGCTCTAGCTCCCTAAACACGCCTACAGGCTTATGGCAGTTCTGAATTTCCACCAATACAGAGTCAATCATTTGTGCTACCTACCATTATGAATTTTCTATCAAATAACTCCTGGAAAATTTTAAACATAGGATGGAAGTCACTCACACTTTAATATGAATTTGTTCATCAGATCTCTTTTCTTCTGTGTTCAGAGATCGTAAATGTTTGATGTAGTAGGAGAATTGGGTTAAAAACAAAATGTAACTTCAAAGTCTACATCATTCCCAAGTTGGGTGGCAATTGGTGGGACATCGGAGTGAAGAATACTGGGCTGTACATAAGTTCTCAGTATTGTAGGACACCAGAACTTAAAGACAGAATCAGAAATTAAAAATAAAAGATGATTTATAAACAAAGCACTTTCTTCAGAATTAGACTTATTTTCTTCAACCTTTAAAATCAACGGAAAATGCACATCCAGGGTAGAATTTTTCTTTTCTGTCTCCAAAAGACAATAAAAATATTACTAATCATATTGCTGTAGTTGTTAGCTGCCATAGAGTCCACCCAACTCATGGTGACCACACGCACAATGACATAGGACTGTTGTGATCCATAGAGTTTTCATTTGCTTATTTTTCAGATGTTGATCACCAGGCCTTTCTTCCTTGTCTGTCTTAGTTTAGAAGCTCCAATGAAACCTGCTCAGCATTATAGCAGCACACAAGCCTCCACTGAGAGAGGTGTAGCGGCTGCACTCGAGGTGCCTTGGCTGAGAATCGAACCCAGGTCTCTTGCATGGAGGGTGAGAATTCTACCACTGAACCACCACTGCCCCCACAAAGCATAATAGATTTTTGTTCTATTGAAGGTAACAAACGGATCTTCAATTTCCACTATGTTTCAATGGACATCTAACTTTCCAATTACTTTTCCTTATGATGTGGAAATTTTAAAATAATTGATTTTCTAAAATAGGAAATGATTTTCTAGTCATTGGTAACAGTATTAACATGGCAGGATGGCGTTCAACTCCATTTTTCATCCCAATGTCACCGCTACATCTATGTATTTCCTTTGGATGTGAGCTTACTGCCTAATATGTATACAGCTAAAACCAGGTGCTCTCAGGGCCAAAATAGATGGTTAATTTTTGAGAAAAGAAGTAAGATAAATGATTTCTGAGTTATTATTTTTATTAAACTACACAGAATCGTTATTTATTAGTTCACTGCACATTTGTGAGACTGCTAATTTGTGGAACTTAAGTAACTTGGTTAAGTATAATATCTCCATGAGAATGTTATATAGTGTTGTTGTTGCTAGGTGCTGTCGAGTCGGTTCCGACTCATAGCAACCCTATAGGACAGAGTAGAACTGCCCCATAGAATTTCCAAGGAGTGGCTGGTGGATTGGAACTGCTGACCTTTTGGTTAGCAGCTGAGCTCTTAACCACTACACCACCAGGACTCCATGTTACACATATATATAAATGATAATATAAAAACCACATTATAAAACAGAGGTGCTGTCTTTATCTGCTTTAGCGCCGTTTGAATATCATTGAGAGAAATAATCCTTCTGCTATAACCTCAGAACACCTTCACTAAAATCTGACAATTCTTTCGTTATTTTAATACATATAGTTTTAAGTAAGTAAATCTTGATTTTCTTGATGAGTATAAGTCCTGAAAATCCAAGATGGTTTAAGACCCACCTTCCATAATGAGATCTATTTTTGATTTCATAGTGAGTGAGTAAATTAAGAATCAGAGATTAGTACAGACAGCATATGCTGGTCTTGATTCTTTTCCTGTTCCCCTTCTAAGTAACATATGGTGTGAGTGTACTTTTTCTAATTCTTCAGAAAATAAATTTTAAGCCCTATGAGATAAATGATAGCCCTGTGTATGACAGAATATAAATAACTAGTATTTCATAATATTCTAAAAAAATTCTTTCTGCTCCTAAATTATCCACATTTATATACTTATTTATTTTTCATTTGTTGTTGGTGGTGGCATCTTTGGTTTTATTTTTTAAAAAATAATGTGTAGATAAGTAATTTACAATATTTTATTTTAAAAAGAAGCAAGGCTTTTTTAGAACATATGATTTGAGCTTTACGTTTTTCAGTCAATTGGTTCACCAGTGTCTGAGATGCTTTAGGTTCAAAGCTTAATTCTTCTGCAAGTGACTTGCTTTGATTGTGATACTTGAGGGAGTTGCTTTCTGCCAGTGTCCTCACCTGAAAAACAAGGAAAATAATGTTGACCTCATGGAATTCTCAGACTGAAAGTCAGTGGAAGCAGAGCTATTCTCAACTGTGGCGGCAAGAAAAGCTCTCGATCTAAAATGTTTAAGGTCAGAACATCTGGGGTCATGATCTGGATGCTGAGTTAATGCCAAACAACCATAGGGTAAAATCTAAGATTTTTTTCTAACTTAATAGAAAACGGAACTCTTTCATGATCTGTGGAGGGGAGGATATGACCTGTTCAAACCTACACAAATGCAGGAAATAAAGATGGCAGTATGTATTATGGGGAAATTGTACTAGGTCTTGGCCAAACTTTTTATTTACAGTAACTGTCAGTCCGTGCCCCTCACATGATGTATATGGGTCTTTTTCACTGTTGCGCAAAAAAATAGAAGAGTAATTTGAAATCACCTGTTACAGTTCATTGTCCAATATCCTTCCCATCCAGTATGATAATTAGTTTATTTTCGATTAGTAATAATCGATAATATAAATTTGCGAGGCATAAAAACAATAAGTGACAAAAACAATTAAAATATTGTAGGAGTCATTGTTGGCTAATAACTGAACAAACTATTTGATAAACATTTGTCTCTGCCATCATTATAATTTATCATTAATATAACTTATAATGTAATTGCAACTATATATTAATTATAATCTTATATGCTTATAATTTATGATTAACATACATTAAAGTCAGAGACAATGATACAATTTTAAGGCAGGGTAGTCCCTAGGTGGTGCAGATGGTTAAGGTGCTCAGCTGCTAACTAAAAGGTTGGCTCCTCAAGTCCACCCAGAGGCACCTTGAAAGAAGAGCCTGGTGATCTAGCCACCAAACATCAGCCATTGAAAACCCTACGGAGCACTGTTCTACTCTGACACACGTGCGGTTGCCATGAGTCAGAACTGGCTTGATGGCAACTTGTTGGTTAGCTATGTCTGTTTAAGTCAAACTATTTCCCTTAAAAAGGTCATGAATAACATCTAAATAAAACTTAGAAATAAAAACAATGATAACTAAATAAAATGATTTCATATACAAATGAATGTAACTAGATGATTCTAAGGCTCCTATACTTTCCTAGTTGGAGGAGTTTATCCTCGGACAAGTTATTTTGCTTTCACTTCACAAGTTTGTTGCAAAGATTGCATTAGATAATCTATCATCTAACAAATTATTTAATATAGTATTTTGTGAGGATTAGACTAGATAATATTCTATGATAGATAATATAGAAAAGTATTTAGCATGAATTTGGAGTATGATAAGCACTCAGCTGTAGTTTATAAAATTTTAGAGTCTACATACGTTTTCCTTAGGGGCCCCGGTGGTGCGGTGGTTAAGCGTTTGTCTGTTAACCAAAACGTCGGCAGTTCTAATCCACCAGCTGTACCTTGGAAACCCTGTGGGGCAATTCTACTCTATTCTGTAGGGTTGCTATGAGTCGGAATCGACTTGATGGCAACGGGTTGTGTTTTCCTTAAGGATCAGGGAAAGCAACTACCTCAAAGAAACAAAATAAAGGACAGGTACACTAAAAATATATTGTCTAAGAGTATGGGATCTGACCCTGTGAACTCTATCATGTTAATTCTATGGTATTAACTGACTTAAGCTATGCACTTTTTGACCCTTACTCTTATTCATATAATCGAACCTCACCCAAGCCCTCCACTATTCCATACTTTGTTTTGGCACTAACTTACTTGAATCAACCCTGCCAGACTTTGCTAGAAAGTTCCAGTTTCTGTCTTTCTAATGTGCACGATGTTGGCTCAAACTCTGATACTCTTGCGTCTGTGCATAACATAGGAACTTCTTTTATGCTAGTAGCTGAATAGTCCATCACATTTTCTGTTTTAAAATCTAGTACATATTTAGATAGACATCTCAGATGTAAAGATGTTTCAGGGGCCCTACCTTCCCTTTTGTCTTGTGTTCGGTTAAGAAATCCAAATACTTCCGCTTTTTCATTTGTAGGCTCAGCAGTTTCCTGTTTTGCCAAGAAAATAAAGGGCTTGAGAAATATGCAGAAATTGTGGAAGTTGTTTGCATTCCGCTGAAATATTTTTTTAGCTGAAGGGGATCAAATCAATAAAATATGATGAAACCATATGCTCAATATTTCAAAGGAGAGCAGCTGCTTCAGGGAATATTGGGAGATTTATTAATCCTACCACTAGCTCTCATTAAGGCTAGATATCTCCAAACCTGATTTCCTAAATAAAATGTAGGAAATGCACACTTGTGGAATTTGTGCTGATATTCTGCTTGGTGTTTTTTCCATGATTACATTTATGGTAGAGAAAGCAATATGCAATCTGAAATCATTTAAATGAACAGATACAATTCGGTCTATGGAAAAAGTCGAGAGCATAGTGATGACTTCGAAATGCCATAGAGGAATGAGTCTTGGCAAAGATGAATACTTACTGCTCTGGACCATATGTGCATTTAACTGAGTTTGCAACTTTCCAGGCAAGATACCAAATTGATAGTTTACCGTCTGGTAACAGAGGAGATGTCTTTGTTCTCTTTGTTCTCACCAATTTTAGATGCAAAAGAACAGTCAGGTTTGTTCTTTGGAAGACTTCTCTCCATGTATAAAATCAAGGTAAGAAGTAGATCATGTCATATAACCAACACATTTGTTTTAAATTTTGTATTAATTTGGTTTAAACTCATATCAAATCCATATATCCAAGGGAATTCAAAATAGTGAAAAATTCTTGCCTAAATAGTTATCACTAATTATCAAATTCAAAAAATATAAATAGCAGAAAGGAGACATTTAATCTAACCACCTGTGTCCTGTTCTTTAAAGCAAAAAATAATAATCAAAGCAAACAAACAAAAAACTCTAGGAGAGAATTTCAGAATCTCTAGAGACTCTAACAGGGAGATTTTATGTAACTAGAACTTAAGTTTTCTAAATATATTGATCAGGAGAAATTTTTTTACAGCTTTACAGAGGTATAATTGACATACAATAAACTGTACATATTTAAAGAGTACTAGTTAGTAAATCGTGATGTAAGCACACTCAGATGAACACAACCATCAATTCCAAAAGTTTCCTCATTGGTTGTCCCTCAGTCCTGTCCCTCCTCAACTCCATCCCCAGGCAACCACTGATGTGTTTTCTGTTACTATAGTTCAGTTTATTTTTCTAGAATTTTATATAAATGTATTCTTGTAGTAGACCTTCTTCTGTCTGATTTCTTTTAAACAGCAAAATTATTTTGAGATTGATCCATGTTGTTTCAATGGTATCAATAGTTCATTCTTCTTTTATTGTTGAATAATATTTCATTGTAAGGCTATGTCACGATTTTTTTAATCCATTTACCTATTGGTGAACTGCTGTGGTTTTTTTTTTTTTGCTGTTTACAGTTTTGTATATATGAACATGTGAGTAAAAGTATTGGTTTAAACATATGCTTCCTTTTCTCTTGGAAATACACATAAAACTGTTATGAAAATTTGTGTTAAAGTTTTTGTGTGTGTACAATCACTCAATTCTTTTGAATAAATCCCTTGAGTAATCTGATTGAGTCATAGGGTGGGTGTATGTTTAACTATTTAAGAACGTACCAAACTGTTTTCAAAGTCATTGTACCATTTTGTATTCTGGCCAGCAGTATATGAGCTTTTCCAGGTGTTCCAAATCCATACCAGCTCATGGTATGGTCATTTTATTGGTTGTGTATGCTGTCTCTTTGTGGTTTTAATGTACATTTCTCTAATAACCATGATGTTACGCATCTTTTCATGTGCTTCCTTGCCAAAAGTATATCTTTGGTGGCATGTGTATTTAACCCTTTTGCCTATTTTTAAATTGGTTGTTTATCTGCTTATTACTGAGTTATAAGAGTTATTTATATATTCTATATATACATCTTCATCAGATACATATTTTGCAAAGATTTTCTCCCAGTTGGTGCCTTGCCTTTTTATTTTTCGTACCAGTGTATTTTGTGCAATGTTTTAAATTTTTATGGAGTCCAATTTATTGATTTTTTAAAAATAATTTTTGCTCTTATTGTCATATTTAAGAAATCTTGGCCAAGTCCAAGGTCATTCCAATTTCTCCTATTTGTTCAAGAAGTTTTAGAGTTTTATCTCTTATATATACGCCTATGATACATTGTGAGTTATTTTTGTATAAATGTGTGAGATAAGGAATGAGATTTATTTGTTTTTGCATGTGGCTATCTATATGTTCCAGAATCATTTATTAAAAACTTATCCTTTGTCCACTGAATGGCCTTGTAACATTTGTCCAAATCAATTGAACATATATTTGTGGGTCTACTTCTAGATGTGCTACTTGGTTCATTGATCTATTAGTCTAGCTTTACTACAATGTCAAGATTACTGAAGCTTTATAATCCTTGAAATCAGATAGTGTATGTCCTGAATATTTGTTTAATGTTTTCAAAGTTGTTTTGGCTCTTCTAGGTCCTTTGCATTTCCATATAAATTTCAGTATCAGCTAGTCAATTAAAAAAAATTACTCTACTTTTGATTAAGATTGCATTGTATCTATAGATAAATTTGGACAGTATTGGTGATGATATGGAGAAACTAGAATATTTATACATTGCTAGTAGAATGCAAAATAGTACAGCCACTTTGGAAACAATTTAGCTGTCCCTTATAAAGTTAAACATATGCTTTCCATATAAATTGGCAATCCAATCCTGAGTGTTCATCCAAGAGAAATGGAAGCATATGTTTAAACCAGTACTTTTAATTGCATGTTCATATCAGCTTCATTCACAAAAAACATAACTGGAAATAAGCCCACATGTCCATCAGCTTGTGAATGTATAACCAAATTGTGATAGCTTTATACAATGAAATACTACTCAACCATTAAAAAGAACAAATATTCATACATGTAAAAACATGGATAAATCTCAAAAGCAATATGGCAAGTGAAATAAACCAAACACAAAAGAGTATATATTTTAAAACATCATTAACACAAATTTTCTAAAAAAATACAACTCTAATTACAGAAAACAGATTTGTGGTCATCAGGGACTAGGGTTGGGGGTAAGAGGATTTGTTGCAAATGCCCATAAAGGAATTTGAGGGGAGAGGGATGATGGATATATTAGCTAACGTGATTGTAGTGGTGACTATATACTGTATAAAAAAATCAAACCCATTGCCGTCAAATCGATTCCGACTCATAGCGACCCTATAGGACAGAGTAGAACTGCCCCATAGGGTTTCCAAGGAGCGCCTGGTGGATTCAAACTGCCAACATTTTCATTAGCAACCATAGCTCTTAATGACTACCCCACCAGAGTTTCCATATACTGTACACATTTGTCAAAATTAATGTAATTTTACACTTAAAATTGGTAGATTATATTGTATATAAATTATAACTCAATAAAACTGATCAAAAAAGTAAAAAAATGCAAATATCTTAGAGATCTCTGGATAAAGTCAAAGTTGAGAAAATTATGTGTGATTTTACTCACGTTTAAGGAGCATTATATTTTGATGATATGTTTCTTCTGTACAGCATATTAGCTATTTAACATAATCCAGCTGCTAAGGAAAGAGGAGAAATTTAGGTAACCAGGAAGCATTGATGTAATCTATGATCTGCTCCAAATACATTGTTAAAGAATAAACCCTTTCTGTCACAATCAACATTTTCTAATGGAAGATTTATACTTAAAATATGTTCATATTATTATTCCTAAAATAATCATTCTTCTGTGATTTTGAGGCTTAACAAAATGATATTTTCAGTGTAATGTGGCCATACTCCACTTGAGTTCACTGCAAGTGACATCAATAATGCTTAAGAATGTTCCCTTTCTACAGCTCTTTCTTTTTCTGTTATTATGAAAATTCTCCTCAATTCAAGACTGCTTAACATTTGGAGTGTTGTCATATAGCCTTTATAATGTAGCATCAACATTTGGTAATGGTTGGAAAAATCCTTTCGAAATGTTTACTTTGACTTTTATATTAAATGTTGTGCATCAAGGGACCATATGGTCAGGCATTTTAGAACTTTTTCAACTGGTATTATGGCAAAGCTACTACACTGAATATAACTGAGAATATATAAAGTCTTAGTAAAATTTAAATGTTCAAATGAGGCACATTGAGTAAGTGATGATGCCAGAATACAATAAAAGCCCTTTAATTTACAAGCTACCAGAGGCAAACACACTTTAAATCTGGTGTAAATCAAGAAAAAAAAAATCTGCTTTTTGTGCAAGAAAGACACAATCAAAGAAAATAGAGGTTTTCTTGTTAACACAAAGGCAGAATTAATATTTAGATGCCAGTATCTTCTGTAGGTCAGGGACAAGAACATCATTTTTCTCTTTTTAATCTCAATTAATTTTCAGTCTGTTAAAGATAAGTAGGCAGAAGCTAGTTCTAAAACTGTCTACTCTCTGGAAGATATTGACATAGCCTAATTCAATATGTACCTTTGAGAACAATGACCACAGTTATTTTCAAGGAACATTATTAATTATGTTCTAAACATTGAGTCATCACGTGTGGTGACATAGACAGAAAATCATAGAGAGAAATAACAAAAAGTAAAAACAAACCTTTAATCTTATCCAGGTAGTGACAGGAAAACAAATGAAAAAGCAGGGAAAGCATTAGACATGGACAGAAGGAGGATGTGTTGATACATACTAAAATACTATCAGTGTATTGCATTTGGCATCCAAGAGAAATTTTGAGAAATTCAGTATACTATTCAGGTATTTCCTGAAATCTAAATATTATCATACACACACTCACACGACTATTATTTTGTTTTTTCAAAGTAAGAATGTAAGAGAAGGTTAACCAAGAATGGTAGCTACTTGTAATTCCAAATTTCCTGCATTTTTTCTTTTAAAAAGTAAACTATTATGACCTGTTTATCACAAGGCATAATGTAAGAACATGTTTCCCCATTTGAACATCTCAGAAAATGTTCTGAGCAACTACAAGGTGCTGGGAATTTCTTTAGAAAAGGAATTAAAAAAAAAAAAAAAAGCTTTCTTTTCTGGGATATTCAAAGACTAGTGAGAAAACAACACGTTAACAACAAATGATTATGCTGTATAGCAAATGGCGTAATAGTAGTATAGTATTATAAAGTACTATGGAATACAAAAGAAACAACAGCTTTTTTTTTTTTTCTGGCTAGGTCAGGAAAAAGAATACAAAGTTGAAGTACCACCTGAGTTGTACGCTAGTAAAAAAAGAAATTTGCCATGTGGGTAATTGCTTTTGAAAATTCACTTATACTAAAAGCTGTATATTCAGCAAAGGAGTCCTGGTGATGCAGTGGTTAAGCACTTGGCTGCTAACCAAAAGTTCAGCAGTTCCAACCCACCAGCTGGTTTGCAGGAGAAAGATGTGGCAGTCTGCTTCCATAAAGATTTACAGCCTTTTCCCATACCAATCTTAGCTCCACACATCACAATCTCCCCCCTCCATCCTGCCTATCTGCACTGTGCACTGAACATCACACCACCAAGCAGCCAAGCCACAGCCTCCCGGAACCTGCCCTGCACT
The DNA here is from genome assembly GCF_000243295.1 of Trichechus manatus latirostris. NCBI lineage: Eukaryota > Metazoa > Chordata > Mammalia > Sirenia > Trichechidae > Trichechus > Trichechus manatus. The sequence continues at coordinate 622,679 of NW_004444282.1, read as the reverse complement.
GATTACTGGCCCACCCTGGTGGTCATAGTAAGTGCCACAAACAACTCATCCCAGCAATTCCTCTTCAGCTAGCCCTGCCCTGCTGTACCATATCTGAGCAACTGACCCTGTCAATTGGAGAAGGAGGCGAAAAGAATCGTGCCCAAAGACGAGCAAACAACAAAGAACATACAGCCCGCCTGCTCTGACATAACTAAATAAAACAAAAAAGCAGGATGAAACAAACAAATCTACAATCAATAAATGAGAAAAATAACTATCTAATTCCCTGAAGACAGCAGAAAATATCAAAACATTTACAAAAACAGGACAGGAGGGTTTCAGTAGGCATCCAAAATAAAACACCAGTAGAAGAAAAGGCACTAAAATTACCTGATAGAGAATTCAAATCTCTACTGTTAAGAGCTATCCAAGAGTTGAAGCAAAAAACAGACAAAAATGAGGAAAAAATAGACAAATTCATGGAAAAGGCAGACAAAT
>NW_004444282.1:607296-608367 GCF_000243295.1 Trichechus manatus latirostris | reverse complement strand
TATCCAAAAAAAAATTCACCATGATCAAGTGGGGTTTATACCGGGTACCAGGTATGCAGGGATGGTTCAACATTAGCAAAACAATCAGTGTAATCCATTACATTAATAAACAAAAGACAAGAACCACATGACCTTATCAATCAGTGCAAAAAAGGCATTTGACAAAGACCAACACCCATTCATGATAAAAATTCTCAACAAAATAGGAATAGAAAGGAAATTTCTCAACATAATTAAGGCCATTTATACAAAGCCAACAGCCAACATCATCCTAAATGGAGAGACTTTGAAAGCATTCCCCTTGAAAATGTGACCCAGACAAGGATGCCGTTTATCAGCACTCTTATTCAACATTGTGCTGGAGGTCCTAGCCAGAGCAATTAGGCTAGAAAAAGAAATAAAGGGAATCCAAATTGGCAGAGAAGAAGTAAAAGTATCTCTATTTACAGATGATATGATCTTGCACAAGAAAACCCCAAAGAATCCACAAGAAAACTACTGGAAATAATAGAAGATTTCAGCAAAGTATCAGGATAGAAGGTAAACATACAAAAATCAGTTGGATTCCTCTACACCAACAAAGAGAACTTCCAATAGGAAATCACCAAATCAATACCATTTACAATAGCCCCCAGAAGATAAAATACTTAGGAATAAATCTAACCAGAGACATAAAAAAACCTATACAATGAAAAATACAAGACACTACTGCAAGAAACCAAAAGAGACCTGAATAAGTGGAAAAACAACCTTGTTCATGGATAGAAAGACTCATCATTGTGAAAATGTCCATTCTACCCAAGCGATCTACAGATACAATGTAATCCCAATCCAAACTCCACCAGCATTTTTTAATGAGATGGAGAAACAAATCACCAACTTCATATGGAAAGGGAAGAGGCCCAGATAAGTAAAGTGTTATTCAAGAAGAAGAACAAAGTGGGAGGCCTCACACTACCTGATTTTACAGCCTATTATGCAACCATGGTAGTCAAAACAGCCTGGTACTGGTACAACAACAGATACATAGACCAATGGAACAGAATTGAGAACCCAGACATAAATTTATCC
>NW_004444282.1:600588-605872 GCF_000243295.1 Trichechus manatus latirostris | reverse complement strand
CTTTGGTGAGTGGCGTCTGGGGTCTTAAAACCTAGCAAGTGGCCATCTAAGATGCATCAATTTGTCCCAACCACCTGGAATAAAGGAGAATGAAGAACATCAAAGACACAAGGGAAGTATTAGCTCAAGACACAGAAAGGACCACAAAAAAAAAGACTGCATCAGCCTGAGACCAGAAGAACTAGATGGTGCCTGGCTACCACCAATGACCTCCCTGACAGGGAACACAATAGAGAGTCCTTGATGGAGCAGGAGAAAGGTGGGGTACAGAACTCAAATTCTAGTTAAAAGACCAGACTTAATGGTCTGACTGAGACTGGAGGATCCCCAGAAAGCATGGCCTTCAGACTCTCTGTCAACTCAGAACTAAAACAATTCCTGAGGCCAACTCTTCTGACAAAGACTGGACTGGATTGTGAGACATAAAATGATTCTCGTGAAGCGTGTGCTTCTTAGTTCAAGTAGAGACACGAGACTAAATTGGCAGTTTCTGTCTGGAGGTGAGATGAGAAGGCAGAGAGGGTCAGGAGCTGGTTGAATGGACATGGGAGATCAGGAGTGGGAAGGAGGAGTGTGCTGTCCCAGTATAGGGAGAGCAATTATGGTCACATAACAACGTATGTATAAATTTTTCAATGAGAGACTAACTTGAATTGTAAACTTTCACTTAAACTACAACAATTAAAAAAAAAAATTCTGTACATGTGAAAACTATTTCAGCATTGAAGAAAAAATCATGTTGACACAATTGGAAACAGATATAAGATTCATTTATTCATTCAAGTGTCCATTGCTTTAGCATATGTTTAATAAATAAATCTTACGTGGAGCTTTGCTGTAAGTACTTTGTTATACACGCTGTTCTCAATGCTCCTACGGCTGATGTGTGGGGTATAGTTTTAGCATCTAAGCACATAGTGAAGAAAATAACAATGTGCACATATATATACTTTAAAACTACATAATAATTCCTTTCCATTTTACTTTTACTGACAGAAGTATTGAAAGACTTCACAGGGTAGATAGATCATTTCCACCTCAGGACATTTTGAATAGTTTCATAAGAAAAAATGAATTTGAGATAGAACTTGCAAGAGAGGAAGGATTTTTGGGGGCAGCAGTGGAAAACAAACATGTTGGAGGGGGGAACAGAAGAAACAAAACTGTAACTGGCACATAATAATGAATGCAGCCATTTATTTATTGATTCCTGTTGCGCATGGGATCACCATGAGTTTGGCCACCTTGAAGGTAGCTAACAACAACAATATGTGTCAAATAATTTACTTACATTATCTCATGAAACTCTTCACAAGGACCTTCAATCCCCTTTGTGTAAATGGCAAAACTACTCAGAGATATCGAGTACTTTGCTGAAGTTACACAGCTCCTAGATGGCAAAGGCTGAATTCATTCTTCACAGCTCTCTGACTCTTGAGCACCATGCTTAAGATTTACTCATCTAGATCAACATAGCTGGGTCAGATTTTATACTGGAAAGAACTAGAATTTAAGAATAGAAAAGTACTCTAGGGAAGCTGCAGGTGAGTACCCATGTCTGTCAGGAGCTAAGCAATATCTTGTTTCAAAGAGACATGATATTTGCAGTCCAACTGACCTTTTTTTATATGTAAGAGATTCAATACAGGCTTTCACTTATTATGGCAGGATATGAAATTGACTCATGAGATGTGACCTTCCTTGACTTTCAAGGAAAGACTAAAAGAAATAACATAAAACTGACAGCAAACATATTACAACTAGTTAGTAAATCGAAACACCAGGAGAAGCAAAATTGGAACACAAAACGCTAACTTTTATTACACTGGACTGCCTGCCTTAGTTCATGGTTCTAACTCTAGATTTCGTTGACAAAAAAATGAACTGAGGTTATGTCAAGATAAAGTAGCATGTCATGAAAAATTATGCATAGAATGTCCCTATGAAATCAGATTTTCTCCCATCAGTTAAGCTATCTCTATGTTGGCAGTATGAAGATTTCTTCTCAGAAAATGCATAAATTGCAGCCTAGCTGTAAGTAAGCCTGATCTTATGATTATATTTTGGTCAATTTTGAATTAAGTGGTATGGTGTGTGAAAAACTCTGGATTTAATACTGTAGCGATTGTGGTGGCCTGAAAATATAGAGACCTCCAATCCAGGAAAAGTCAGCTGTGGTAAGGAGTAAAGCAGTAAAAGGCAATCTATTACTTTACTCTTATTCCTTTTTCCCTTTTCTTGCATGTAAAACTTCCATTCATAGTATGTACAAATACACAAACACACACACATACACACACAAAATCATACTAGTGAATAACCTTTTTTTAATATATTCTACTAGGTAGACACATGCTGGAATTAGTTACTTTGTCCGTCAAAGAGAGCACCAGTGAGTATTCTCAAAATGTTACCTTCTCGTTGCACACAAATGACCTACAATTTGTATTGTGATCTCTTTGTCTCTTTTTTTAGAAACTGCAAGGGAATTCCATCTATAGTGATGGAATTCATTGCAATATTAGGAAAGAATATTTGCTCTTTTGGAGATAAGTGGTAAATTGACATTTTTTAATCTCACCAGATGTACACAAACCCAGCTGAGAAAAAAATGTAGTTAAAAATAAAAAGTGGAATTTAAGAAGTTCAGCAAAACTGAGAGCTGACAGTTTCCTGAGAAACCTTATTTCCTTAGTTCTTTTAACCAGAAATCTTGAAGTAGAATTCATTTTTTAAAATAATATGGTATTATAATATACAAAAAAGTACAATATTTAAAGGTTAAATTTTAAGCTCATTTGGGTAATTTTTTTTGCAAGGAAAATCATGTTATTAAACGTATTATAGTGATTTCTTATAATGAAATTAAAACTAACACTGTATGAACTGTAACTTATAAAGCCTTGATAAATAGAAAGATATTTTCATTGGATATGCATGTATTATATATACTGAGTGAATCAGAAATTATATCTGTGCCAGGGATCCTAGTGCTGTTATGCCGATACTCTAAGTAATGGCTCTCAGGCATATACAATTAATTGACATTTAAATAACAAAAACTTTGTTGAACAGTCTAGGTTGATTGAAATGATCAAAAACAAAGAGAGGAAGGAAGGAAAGAAAGGGAGAAAGAAAGGGAGGAAGGAAGTAAAGAGATGGGGGAAGGGAAGAAAAGAGAAGGAAAGAAAAAAGAAAAGGCATGCTCTATGTTTTCAGGAACTATATAATCTTTTTTATATTACAATCAGTTAGTGCTTCTTGGTATTTGGTGAGTATGAGATTCATGTAATGTCCAGTTTGTGATTTGATTTTACCTTTCTCACAAAATGATCTTGTTGCTATTTCATGGGTACTGGCAGAATACATATGTCTCCAAGGTCAGGGTCTAAAGACTTCATTACTCACAGCACAGCAAGCAATATGTGAGCATCACCATATGCTTCAGTTCCCCTTGCCCCCAAATCCCACAGGGTGATGTGGGGGCCCTGATGGACGCATGCACGTGCATCCATATTGCATTTACTGGAGAAGAATACAGAGCTTCATGAACCTGCTGTGTTAAAGCAAGAAGTAAGCAAGCCTGTTCTGTGTCCTGGAGGGGACATTCCTTCATCTCTCAGAACTGCTTGCTATAAACACATGCATTGGGTAAAGAGCAGTCAGGGACTTGCATTTTTGGCAAACACAAAAATTATGTGTAGGAGCATGAGAGTTCTATGGATAACTGTCTCTCCCAAGCACTTATTACATCTCCTACACTGTCTTAACTTCTGGAAAATTTTCACAGGACTGTGTAACTCCATTGGAGACAATGATTAATCCGACCAACAGAGGGTGGAACCAAATTTGTTCAATATGTTATTTAATTTAGGCTATTATCAACAAAACTCCAAGAACCAGGTTGAGGCCAACCTACAGTATTGACATCAACAATATACCCCAGAATCCTGAACTCAGCTAACTATGAATTAGTCTAGGAGGTACCAGTAGGTCTTGTTTCAGAACAGGACATAGTCTAAAGCCAGTATATTATCTAATACAACCCATCCGGTGGAGTTGAGAATGACCTTCTGACCTTGGTGACATTGTCAATAATTACAAGGGGCAATAGGTACAACTCCATTCCCAATGAAAAGATACACTGTGGCCTGCTCTCCCTCATGTGTTGTTGCTATTATAGGTTCCCTCCAGTAGATTTCGACTCATATTGACCCCATGTGACAGAGTAGAACTGCCCTATAGGGTTTTTTAGGCTGTAATCTTTAAGGAAGCATATTACTCACATACAAATATATAATTCCAAGAGGCAGAGGTCTCTCGAGTTTGAGATTAGTTTTAAAATTTACATGGATTACTGTTACATTAGTTTGATTAAGAAACGTGACAGTGTTACGTAGTAGTTGCAAACTGGATTGCCATAAAATGACATAATCCATAGCTATCAGGGAAAGCATATGAATTTGTATCAGTAAGATTAAGAAAAGTTTAGTCCTGTCCGTGTTTTTAGGATTTTCATGTTCAGGTATTGCCAGTGATGGCATCAAGCACAGCAGAACAATTCAAGTCCAGCCAGATCCACATGAGCTTGTTCTGTTTTCATAGCACGTGTACAAGGATGACCAACCTAGTAGCAGGTCAGATTGTCAGCCACAGCATTTGACTCAGAGGCAAAGACTTCTGCAGTGTGCCCTCCTACTTCAAGACAAACAAGTCATCTTTTGGCAAAAGTCACAAGTCCAGCATGCAGTGGTGGCTTCTGTACCAGTTGCATATTGTCCTTTACTTTGTGCCCATTCCACAAGGGTGGATGTATTCCGATGTCCAATATGGTGATGAGCTTAGGTAGTGATCGTGACCATCTAGGCAGTGCAATCTTGATCAGCAGCTTGATTCCAGTTGGTCTCATCAGAGAATGGCCCCGTACCATGGACATCTACATGAGTGACCCAGGTTGTAGATTGCCAGTTGAGATTTATTTCCAAAATTCGTGACCCCAAGCAGAGTTTTGTTTCTAATCACCAGCTTTCCTGTCCCCTTCTGCCTTCTAGTCCTTGTCCCTGGACTGCTGTGCCTTATTAGTCCAATTTTGTTTTATGGGGCCGTCCAATCCCTGGCTGAATGGTGAACCTCAGTAGTGACTTCACCACGGAGATAAAGGGTGTCTGGGGGCCATACTCTCGGGGTTTCTCCAGACTCTTTCAGGCCAGTAAATCTGGTCTTTTTTGTGTGTGTTAGAATTTTTTTCTACATCCTTCTTCAGCTCTGTTCAGAACCCTCTATT
>NW_004444282.1:592523-600000 GCF_000243295.1 Trichechus manatus latirostris | reverse complement strand
TGTTTCCATCTTTTTGCTACTGTGAACAATGCTGACATGAACATGGGTGTGCATATGTCTGTTCTAGTGATGGCTCTTATTTCTCTAGGATATATTCCTAGGAGTGGGATTGCTGGATTTTATGGTATTTTTATTTCTAGCTTTCTAAGGAAGTGCCATATCATTTTCCAAAATGGATGTATCATTTTGCATTCCCACCAGCAGTGCATAAAAGCTTCAATTTCCCTGCAGCCTCTCCAACATTTGTTTTTGATTCGTGCCAGTAATGCCGGGGTGAGACGGTATCTCATTGTAGTTTTAATTTGCATTTCTCTAATGGCTAGTGATCATGAGCATTTCCTCATGTGTCTGTTGGCTGCTTGAATGTCTTCTTGGTGAAGTGTCTGTTCATTTCCTTTGCCCATTTTTTAATAGGATTATTTGTCTTGTTGTAGAGGTGTTGGATCTTCTTGTAGATTATGGAGATTAGACCTTTGTCTGACTTGTACTGTCCAAAAATTTTTACCAGTCTGTAGGTTCTCTTCTTACTCTTTTGGTGAAGTCTTCTGACGAGCATAGGTGTTTGATTTTTAGAAGATCCCAGTTATCTAGCTTATTTTCTGGGGATTGTGTGTTGATGGCTATGGTTTGTATCCTGTTAATGCCATGTATTAGGGCCTCTAGCATTGATCCTATTTTATCTTCTATGAACTTTATAGTTTTTGGCTTTATATTTAGGTCCTTGATCCATTTTGAATTAGTTTTTGTATACGGTGTGAGGTATGGGTCCTAATAATCCATTACTTTTATTATTCATTTGAAGCTCAGATTATTCCAGAAAGTGTCAATGGACTCTTCAAGGTAGCTTCTCTGTCCTTTTGACACACCCTGATTGTTTTTTGAGTTCTTCCTTACTTCTAATATATAAGGCATTCCATCTTGTATTTTCTCTACCGTAGTAAGAAAATAAGTCATTTCTGATTCTTATCTGTCAGAAATGGTATTAGAAACAAAGATCTGGGTGCTAATGTCTTCACTGTTACTGGGGTGTTATTAATTCTAGATTCTTTCAACAGGCAGAAATGGAAAAAGATTGTCTATTGTATATGGTGCAATTATACATCTCCATATCCATTATACATACATGTGCATGTATACATGTATAATGAATCATATTAATACCTTAATACATTCAACAAAGAGCCCTGGTGGCACAGTGGTTAAGTACTGAGCTACTAACTGAAAGGTTGACAGTTCAAACCCACCAGCTGCATCACAGGAGAAAGATGTGGCAGTGTGCTTCAGTTTAATGCCACACCATTATCTTATCCCATTTCATATTTATATCTTTTCTCTTCCAAATGACAATCCTAGCTTCTAACATTAATATATTTTGCATTTGCTCAATCCTATAGTATACGCCCTGGTTGCACAGAGCTCAGCTGCTAACCAAAAGGTCAGCAGTTCGAATCCATCAGCAGCAACTTGGAAACCCTATGGGGGGGGCAGTTCTGCTCTGTCCTATAAGGTCACTATGAGTCAGAATCAACTCGATGACAACGGGTTTGGAAACCCTGGTGGTGTAGTGGTTAAGAGCTACAGGTGCTAACCAAAAGGTCAGCAGTTCAAATCCACCAGGCGCTCCTTTGAAACCGTATGGAGCAGTTTGACTCTGTCCTATAGGGTCGCTATGAATCGGAATTGACTTGACGGCAACGGGTTTGGTTTTTATTTTTTTATAGTATACAGAAAATAGGTAAATCCTAAACCTAATCACTTCTGAGTTATAAAAGGAGCAGAAGACACACAGACACACACACAGATGCCACATGAAGATCCCAAAGAACCAAGGAACCCAGAGCTACTGACAAGGATGGGATCAAAATGGTGGGAAACTTGATTTGGACTTTTAGCCTCCAGAACTGTGAAAAAATAAATTTCTATTCTTTAAAGCCACCCACTTGTGCCATTTGTGTTACAGCAGCATTAGGAAACTAAGTCAATACCTATCCCCATTTCAGTGAGAATCTGGAGGGGGCTGGCAACTATAGGCTATATTAAAGTCATCATTATTACTGAAAGTTGTTCACATGATCTCCTTAATTAATTCTACTGTCATTTAGCAGAAAGAATAGTATAATGAGCCCTAGATACTCACCTCTCAATTGGTTTATGCAACAAGTACAACTTACCTAGTTATGATATTTTTACTCATTTAACATTCTACAAGACCAAGCGTTTTTAAATGAATTTCTGTATGACTTGTTTGTGATAAGAATGATATGTTCCAGTGGTCCTTGATTTATTTTTCAGTTTCTTTCCTGAACATATCAATTTCCCAGAGCCAAGATTTGCCTTTATCAAATGAATAGACATAGAAAAAAAGAAGTGATTGCCAGTGAGAAGAGAGTATAAATAATGAATATCAGATTTTAAAACGTGTCAAGCTGGTAGCCTCCATTTGCTTTCCCTTTCGTCCTGTATCTTCACTGTTCCCTAGAAGACTAAGGGAAGGGAGAGAAGTAAATTCACTAAGGGCAAAATTTTTCACAAGTCCTACTTTGTTACTTTAAACTAGCCTCATCCACCCATGTCACAGTGGCTAGTGGTCTTAACACTACATGTAGATATTGCAAATCCTTTTCTTGGCCATTCCCCTGGGCTCCTGTACTTTGTTGTTGTTGTGTGCCATCGAGTCAATTCCAACTCACAGTGACTCTACAGGACAGAGTTGAACTGTCCCATAGCATTTCCTAGGCTGAGTTCTTTAAGTAAGCCAAGTGCAAAGTCTTTTCTCCCGCAGACTGGCTGGTGGGTTATAACTGCCAGCCTTTTGGTTAGCAGCTGAGAGCTTAGCTATTGCACAGCCAGGGTTCAAGTCCCATATTTTACTACTTTTTATTTACCGATCCTGCCTGATTCCTGACCTTCTCCTTTTCTTTTAGGTTCTGGTCCTATGCTCTTGGCTTTCACAGTGAAATTGACTCTCCATATTTTGACCCCTTTGACTCTCTAAGCCCTTGAGACATATTCATCTTCTGATGCCTCTTGCCAGATTCAGCCGCTTCAGTTAAATTTTTCTTTCTGATTTGGGCAACAGAGTCTACGTAAGGGCATAGACGTCAGAAGGAAATATCTGGATTTGAAATCTGGCTTCATATTTAGTTCGCTGAGGGCCTTGGGCAAGTAACTTTATCTCTCCTGCTTCCTTATTTGTAAAATGGGCATTATAATAGTACAAAACACAGAGGTGTTTTAAAAAGTAAGTAAGTTAATGTTTGTAAAGTGCTTAGAGCAGTGGCTGGTGCGTGGCAGTTGCTATAAGAATTTCATAAGTAAATAAAATAGACCAGTATCCTAGACTGACTCCCACAGGGTGAAATGCAAACTAGGTATCTGTTTCTACTTTTCAGCAAAAAGTCCTCGTTTTTAAAGGTAAAACATTTTCTGCATTAGATTGGGTATCATCTTCCAAACCAGAATCTTGGGTAGCTGTTCCTCTTTCCACCTCTTTATGTCATGCTTCCAGAGAGCCCAAAAACTTTGCACTGAAAAGCAATAGAATAAATGTGTGCAGCGTTTAGGGTTCTAATTAATATAAAATGTCACTGAAACTACAAGGACTTTGCATGTAAGGAAATATAAGATTTGCAGACACAGAGAAAATGAACACTTCTTAGCAAAGCTTTCTTCAAGTATACCTAGAAGCCAATGGAATGAAACCCACTGTAAAATGAATAGATACCTTGCTCCAAGTTAAAGGATTAACTCTACCCGTGAATACATTAGAAACATAGACTTTATTCAAGAAAGTTATTCTAAAATTTCTTTTACTTCTCATGTCTCTTATGCTTTTTGCAAGCAGGAATATCTAAAACATTTCTCAGCTGCCCACTTCATTCTCAATTAGGGTAATTCTTCGCTGAATTTCTGGTTTTCCCAATTGAGAACATCTGATTACTTCTGCATGTTGGAACCCTGTCTATCCAGATGATCTCTGTCTGTATTGCCAAGTTTCTGTTTGGGTCAAGTTGACATTTGGTTTTTCTTCCAAGTTCAGTCATTATACAAAGATTGAACATAACTCCCCATATTTCAAATTAGCTTAATTAACATTCTTTTATACCTATTTCTCATTAATTCCTTTAAAAAAAAAAAAAAAAAAAAAACCTCTATCAAATGTTTTAATTCTGGAAATCTTTACCCTTACTTTTCTACGATGAATTTCTATTTCAAAATGAGATTATTTAAATTTTTTTCGGGTTATGTCTCCAGATATATTGATTTGAGGAAAGAGCATCTGTCTTTTATGATTTGTTTGGAAAGGATTGTGCAAGTACTGATTTATTTTTTCCATGAAAAGGAAGAGATAAAAAAAATACATGAATCAAAAGATTCAGCATGAGCCCTGTATAATGTAACTACACTCAGATTTGATGTCATAAACTCTGTTGTTCTTAGTCAGCTACAGGAAAGAGAGGGTGGAAAGACCGAGAAACCCAGATTTGACCTTTGTAATGACCTTGTATCAGAATGAACACCAAAGTGTAGAGGTGTGTCTAAATAAAAAAGTGAGAACAAATTATTCCAAAATGTACCAAAGTGAGTCATTTGTCCCTATGGTGGAATAAACTTTGGGATTTATTTCTTTGTTTTCCCAAAGAAACAGCAATATTCTGTTTAGTGGATTGTAAGTAGATCTGCTAAATAAAAAGTACTTGTATTTTATCACACATAATGTATGTGTATGTTTTTCCATAAAGAACACATTTGCATTAGAACCTCTGTTGTGTTCTCTTAGTAAGTAACCCATTGCCATTGAGTCGATTAGACTCATAGCAACCCTATAGGACAGAGTAAACTGCCCCATATGGTTTCCAAGGAGTACTTGCTGGATTTGAACCGCCAACCTTTTGGTTAGCAGCCATAGCTCTTAACCACTACACCACCAGGGTTTCCTTAGTAAGTAGAACTGTTAAGTAAAAAGTACTTGAATTTTATCGTACGTAATGTGTATGTGTTTTTCCATAAAGAATGCATTTGAATTAGAACCTCTGTTGTGTTCTCTTGCGCTGTTACTACCCTTTCTACAATCCTAATAGGACAGTGGTTCTCAAGTAGGGGCAATTTTGACCACCAGGGGACATTTAGCAATGTCTGAAGACGTGTTTAGTTTTCACAGCTGGGAGAGGAAGTGACAAAGGTGGTGGTGGCTATTGATATCTATAGGGTAGAAACCAGGGAGCCTGCTACATACCCTACAATGTACAGGACACCCCCTCCCCACCCACCCACACACTAAAGAATTATCCCACCTAAAGTGCCAGTAGCATCAAATTTGTAAAAGTCTGAATTAGGTGTTGAGAAATAGAAATACTCAAGGAAGCAAGGTTAATTATAACCAAGAATTTCTGCCATTTCAAGAAACGTGGAGAAACCTTCCCTCACCTTTCAACAACAAATGAGAATGACAGAAATTTTAAAATGTGTTTCCAGAAATGAGATAGATGTAGCCACAGTTGTGCTCCCTTTTAATCTCCTTGGTTTTCTTGATGTAGGATTTTTCTGGAGGGGTAGGGGATTGTGGTTGTTGTAATGTGCATGAAGTGTTTTATCATCTGTAGAGAACTATACAGATATAAGGAGCCATTGTAGAGATAAATACCCAGGGCATCCCTGAACAGAGTTCTTTGTCATCTGATGCAGCCGCTGGCTTTGTACAGCCACTACTCCGGGATATTATTTAACCTAGAGGTCATTCCCTTTGAGCATAATCTTTATCCTTCCTCTTTGCACCACTTCCTTGTAGTGTTTTCAGCGCAAAACATACTCAGGCAGCTTTATTATTAAGCCTTTTTTTTTTTTTAAATGTTAGAGACTGGGTTTCAAATTCTTTACAGATAACTAAAAGCCCAGTTATTCTCCAGTGAAACGATTTTCCCACAGATGCACTTTCTAGCAGCTGGTGGAGGAGACAGCCACTGTTGCTTGGACCTGATCAAGTCTTTTGAAGGGCATTAGCCTCACCACATTGAGCTTCTGAGTCATGCTTTATAGCGCACATATTTCCCGATGCTCATGTTAGGGACTTTCACGAATAGCTTACTTAGTGGTTCCCGATAGATTTGAAAGATCAAGTGGAGGAGCAAGTATTACAGGGGTCTGAACCTTTGCTTTCCTGTTGAGAGGAATCAGAGAATATATTATAAGAACCGGAAACAAACATCCTTAGTGTTTAGAGATAGGATCATTTCCAAGATAGAAGGAATTCCTCTGCAACCTCTATAACCACGTATTTAAGTAGTTACAGCAATGGATGTTGACCCTAACTCCCTTAAATATGGGGAGATGTCTCTCTCCCATCTACATCTGTTCATATACAGAAAATGACCCTTACGCTATCCTGTGTGAGTAGATATGAGTCAAATCACAATTCTGTGTTGCTAAATCTAGTGGAGAAATATTTCCTATCTGGGCCAGAATTGGATTATTTGAATAATTATATCCCCTGGCTTTACATTTTTGAGAGAACATTGAGAATTAGAAAGAAGAATCAAGGAGCAGTTAAGATTCATATATTCTTAAATATTTTCTCCAAAGCGTTTTCTAGGAAAAAGGGGTTATTTGCCTTTTCTGAAAAGCTAAGGTACAGTTTCTCTGATACTCTCTTATTATGGAGATGTTGTCCCCTGCCCTTTTGTATGAGCCAACTCATTCAGATTTGCAATTTGACAATCCAGGTGGTCTGCTATTCCACTTTTAAATCTGAGAGAAGTACTTCTCTGTTTTGGAAATTTTTGGCTGCCTTTAGCATTCACCATTTGAAGAGGATGTGAACTGATTTTTTAAATAAATTTAATGGATGTAGTAAATACCTATGTAAGTCCAAATTCGATGATTTCTGTATAATTTAGGTTCTAAACAAATGCTTTTAGAAATTCCATCATTTCAGTACTTTAATATAAAGCACCTTATCTACATGCTATCAGGAGAAACACATCAGAACAGGTCACAAGACTAACATCAGCTGCAAAAGTGGCCCTGTGAGGTGGTGGTCCGGCACTGGGAAGACATTTTTTGAGGTGGTCTAAGTAGGTATACTTTTCTCAGCTATTTTTTAATCTTAAAGACATAGAACTAAGAGTGGAAATCAATTGAGAGACAGCTGTAAGAAACTGAAATGAAAGGAAATGAAAAGGTTTCAGGAATCTGGTGGGGATAACAGGTGCTTTGACAGAGATTAACCTGCTGCCGGCAGGTGGATTCCAACTCATGACAACCCCATGTGTTGCAGACTAGAATTGTGTTCCACAAGGTTTTCATGGCTGTGATCTTTCAGAAGCAGATCACCAGGACTTTCTTCTGAGGCACCTCTGGGTAGATCTGAACCACCAACATTTCGGTTAGAAGCCCAGCACTTAACCGTTTGCGCCACCCAGGGAGTCTTTGACAGAGACTAAAAAACTGAAAATCAAACCTGCTGCCATAGAGTCGATTC
>NW_004444282.1:588443-591859 GCF_000243295.1 Trichechus manatus latirostris | reverse complement strand
CTGCCGACTTTTTGGTTCGCAGCCGAGTTCTTAACCACGGTACCATCGAGGCTCTTCTTACTGACCGAACAACAACAATAAAAAAACCCTTTTCTGTCGAGTCGATTCTGACTCATAGCCACCCTAGAGGACAGAGGAGAATTGCCCCATGGGGTTTCCAAGGAGCGGCTGGTGGACTTGAACTGTTGACCTTTTGGTTAGCAGCCAAGCTCTTAACTACTAAGCCACCAGGGCTTCATTATGAATTCCTTCCATTTCCCACACCCTTTCACTTAGAACAAAAACCCCAAATTGTTACTATTCATATTCATGCTTAGCTCCTTTCCTCAAATATCAGAGAAAGGGGTGATGTCCCTCCTTTTCAATGCAAAGCCTCCACTGTGCTTTTAACTTCATCCTCTTTGGCTACCTCCAGGGTCTTCTTCTAATTATCCCGTCTCTTCTGTTTTCTTTTTCACTGAGGTATAATTACATATACTAAGCAGACAACTTGATCATTGTTGTTAGGTGCCATTGAGTCAGTTGGATCTTGGCTGAAAATAGAGAGTGCCAGAAAGATGTTTACCTGTGTTTATTGACTACGCAAAAGCATTCAACTGTGCGGATCATAACAAATTATGGGTAACATTTCAAAGAATGGGAATTCCAGAACACTTAATTGTGCTCATGCAGAACCTGTGCATAGACCAAGAGGCAGTCATTCAAACAGAACAAGGGGATACTGCGTGGTTTAAAATCAGAAAAGGTGTGTGTCAGGGTTGTATCCTTTCACTACACTTATTCTATCTGTATGCTGAGAAATAATCTGAGAAGGTGGACTATATGAAGAAGAATACAACATCACGATTGAGGAAGACTCATTAATCTGTAATATGCAGATGCGTGCTTGCCAAAAGTGAAGATGACTTACTTACTAATGAAGAGCAACCTGATTATAAGTATACCAAAAAAAAAAAAAAAAGAACAAACCTATTGCCATCAATTGATTCCAAGTAGAACTGCTCCACAGGGTTTTCTTGGCTGCAATCTTTACAAAAGCAGATTGCCAAGCCTTTCTTCTGCAGAACCTCTGGATAGGTCCCAGCCACCAACCTTTAGGCTAGTAGCCAAGTGCAAACCATTTACACCATGCAGGGACTTTGGTCATAAGTATAAAACATGACATTTTTACATACGTATATATTCACGTAATCAACAAAGATCAAGACAGAACATTTGTAGCATTTCAGCAGGCTCCCTCATGCCCCTTTTATGTAGCCACCATCTTGGCCTCTACCATTCTAGATTGTTTTTGCTTTATTTTAATCTTCTGTACTTGCCTTCTTTTGCTCAGCATTATGTCTGAGAGATTCAATTATGTTATTGTATGCAACAATGGGCTCAAACATAGCAACGATTGTGAGGATGGCACAGGACCAGGCAGTGTTTCATTCTGTTGTACACAGGATTGCTATGAGTCAGAACCAATTCTGCGGGACCTAACAACAGTATGGTATGTAGAGGTAGTTAACTCTTTTTCATTGCTCTTCATAACCACATTGTATGAATATATCATGATTTATTTATCCATCCTGTTGAGAAACCTCAGTTTGTTTTCAGCATGAGGTACTTACAAGTAATATTGTCATCAACCTTTGAATACTGTCTTTCGGTGAGCACATGCACTCATTTCTTTTGCAAATCTACTCAGAAGTGCGATGAAAGGTCACGGGATATACATATGTTTAGCTTTGATAAATACTAATAAATATTTTTTAAAATGTTTCGTGACAACTTTTATTCCTACCAGCATTGTATGAACGCTCTAATTGCTTTACATCCTCATCAACCCTTGATATTATCAGTTCTTTTAACTTCAGCCATTCTGGTGAAATATTGTGGTATATCATTGTAGTTTTAATTTGCGTTTGTCTGATGATTATTGACGTTGGGCATCTCTTTATGTATTCATTAGCTATCTGCATCCTCTTTTTTTAATGAAATATCTGTTCGAGTCTTTTGCTCATTTTAAAAAACCTGGGTTGTAAATCTTTTCCTTCTTAATTTATAGCAGTTCTTAGTATATTTTTGGAATTGAGTTTTTGTCCGATGTATGTATTGTGAGTATCTTCTCTCAGTCTGTAACTTGTATTTTTATACTCTCCATACGGTCTTTTTAGCAACAGCTAAAAAATAAAATAAATAAATCTTTATCTACTATGTCTTTGTCATTACTTTTATATGCTTCTGGGAAAGTTTTTCTCTTCTTCTTTGAACAATTTATGCTTGAACTCATGTTTTAACTTTCATAATTTAACTCATTACTTATTCTGAGAAACCTTCCCTAACCCTCTGAGAATACTTTATTGTTTTCACCTTTTGTTTTATCATAGACTTTTGTTCATATTTCAATGATATTTTTATTACAATTATTGAAATTATTTATTTTTGTTGTTGCCCCAACCAAGTGTTTGTGGTAATTTGCCTTTCTTTAACGTGGTAATTTGCCTTTCTCTTTGTTATGGATTGAATGGTGTCCCCAAAGAATGTGTGTCAACTTGACTAGGCCATGATTCCCAGTAGTGTGTGGCTGTCCACCATTTTGTGAGCCGATGTGATTATCCTATGTGATGTAAATCCTAACCTCCATGATATTAATGAGGAAGGATTAGCAACAGTATGTTGAAGAGATAGGACTCAATCTATAGGATTAGGTTGCATCTTGAGTTAATCTCTTTTAAGATATAAAAGAGAGAAGCAAGCAGAGAGGGCTGAGGGACCTCATTCCCACCAAGCAAGAAGAGCCAGGAGCAGAATGTATCATTTGGACCCAGAGTCGCTGCACTGAGAAGCTCCTATACCAGGGGAAGATTGATGACAAGGACCTTCCCCAGAGCCAACAGAGACAGGAAGTCTTCGCCTGGAGATGGTGTCCTGAATTCAGACTTCTAGCCTCCTAAACTGTGACAGAATAAATTTCTGTTTGTTTAAAGCCACCCACTTGTGGTATTTCTCTTACAGCAGCACTAGATAATGAAGATGAAATTTGGTACCAAGAGTGGGGTGCTACTCTAACAGATACCTAAAATATGGAAGCAGATTTGAAACTGTGAATGGGTAGAGGCTGGAAGGGTTTTAAAGTACCTCATAGTAAAAGCCTAGAATGCCTTGAAGAGACTGCTGGTGGAATTATTGACATCAAAGACAATTCTTGTGAGGGCTCAGCAGAAAGTGAGGAGGGCTGTAACACCAGAGACAACATAGATGATGAGAAGCAGCAGCAGCAAAATGCAGCAGCAGAATCAGGAGACTGGTGCAAAACAACACAGGAGGCTTCCTGGCAGACTGGGGTGCCTCTGGGCACTTACTGGTTGTCATGGTTTGAATTATGTCCCCCCAAAAATGTGTGTATCAATTTGGCTAGGCCATGATTGCTG
>NW_004444282.1:585134-587548 GCF_000243295.1 Trichechus manatus latirostris | reverse complement strand
GCAAGGCTGCCATGCCCAATGGGCAGAAGAATGGGGCCTGCCAGGGCCAAGGGATGGGGTCACCACCCAGACAGAGTAGGAGAATGGACCTCCTAAATCCGAGGGAGGAGAGTTTCTGTTACAGTGGGCCTAGAAGGTGGAGCTGAAGCCCAGGGCCAAGTGGCCTCCACACAGAATTCAGAGAGTATGGCCAACACTCAGAATCTGGAGGGCTGGGCCATCGCCTAAATGGTCTCAGAGAATAGAGGATTATTTCCAAGACTTGAGAGCTAATATAATGTGTTCTGCTGACTTGCTTGGTGACTGTTATCCCTTCTTTCCCTCCAATTTCTCCCATTTGTAATGGAAATGCCTACCTTGCTCTTGTTCTGCCATTGTAGTGGAAGCAGATAACTTGTTTTCTAGATTTCACAGACCAAGAGGAATTTTGCCACAGGATGGAATTTGGACTGATAGTTGATTTAAGACTTTTGGGATGATGTGATGGGGTGAATATGTTTTATATGTGGCAAGGATATGCATTTTGGGGGTCCAAATGGTAGAATATCATGGATTGAATACTGTCCACCAAAAATATGTGTCAATTTGGCTAGGCAATGATTCCCAGTATTGTGTGGTTGTCCACCATTTTGTGATCTGATGTGATTATCCTATGTGTTGTAAATCCTAAACTCTATGATGTTAATGAGGCAAGAGATTAGAGGCAGTTATGCCAATGAGGCAGAACTCAGTCTATAGGATCAGATTGTATCTTGAATTAACCTCTTTTGAGATATAAATGAATAAAGCAGAGAAGGCTGAGGGACTTTATTACCACCAAGCAAGAAGAGCCAGGGTCAGAGTGCATCCTTTGGACCTGGGGTCCCTGCACTGAGAAACTCCTAGGCCAAGGGAAGATTGATGACAAGGACCTTCCTCTAGAACCGACAGAGACAGAAAGCCTTCCCCTGGAGCTGGCGCCCTTCTTCGGATTTCTAGGCTCCTAAACTGTGAGACAATAAACTTCTGTTTGTTGAAGCCATCCACTTGTGGTATTTCTGTGATACGAGCACTATTTAACTAAGACAATCTTTTAGAACAGGATTCAAACACTTGATGTTAAATTAGAGTAAACTAGAATTTTCTTACCATTTCTTGGGAGTTAGGGCTTTATTAGTTCATCTTTCTATCTCTAGCACCTAATTAAGTGCCTTGCATTTGGAAGATGCTCAATACAATTATTTTCAGTGAATGATCAATAAGTAGCTTGTAAATAACCGAAAGTGCACAAGGTTATCTTCCCTTAACACAATCATAAATTCGACAATGCTGGAACATACAGAAGTAGAAGAGAGAGGCTTAGTGTAGCCATCCTTAACATCATTGAATAGTAAGACCTTGCCATGGAGAAGGAATAGAGCCACCTGAAGACTCTAGCTTGCAAAAGAGTAACTACCACCTACTGGAAATGACAGAGACATTTTGTATATGTTTGGAGAATCTACAGATTTGTAAGTCACTCAGTTTGATATGTCTCTAAATTCAGCTTGTCTTTATTTTTAACAAGCCTCTTTTAGAGCAGAATTCAAGCATTGAATGTTGAATAAGACTAGAGTTTCCTCCCAACTCTGAAATTCTCTAATTCTATTATTGGCTTATTAACAACTAAAATTATTTCAGTCATAGAGACAGTCAATAAAATAATGCATTCATCCATACATGAATGGATCCGTGTATTGTTTACTGATCTTAGGAATTTGCAGATGCTTGCTGTTTCTCTTCAAGTTCCATCTTTACTTTCACTTCTGGTTTCACCTTGATTTTTCTTTCAGAGATCTTGTCTGTAACATGAAAATTTAAAAAATTCTTTTTTTTTTTGGATAGGTTTTTAGGAATAATGTCCCATATTCCTGATATTTTCAGTTCAAAACGGTATTCTTAAAAGTCAACCAAATTTCATTTCTTGGATCTCTTTCTAACTACCATCTTGACCTCATCTCCATTCTGGTATTAATAACTAAGCAGCATTTTCTTTCCTTGTCCTCCATCATTCAACTCCTTCTTTCTTACATGGGCTTTGTCTGTCTTCTTCTCTTTAAAGTATTTTATGGATGAATTACTCTGAACAGAAATTGCACTAATATATTCCTTCTTTCAATTTGGGTCAAATCATACTCCCTTCTAATCCACTTTGTTATAGTCTGTCTTCTTTCTTACCATCGCTGTGTCCTATTCACTCAGCTAACATATTAGCATGTTTAAGATTAATATTTATAGTTTATAACTTCACCTACAAGGAAATAACTTATAAAATAATATGCAGTAAGAATTCAGGGGTAAATAAAAATGAAAAATCATATTTTGAGATCATGCCACGTGCTTTATTTTATCTTAGAAAATATGCAATTTTTTCTATGGCAGATAAATTTTTTTTT
>NW_004444282.1:581740-582932 GCF_000243295.1 Trichechus manatus latirostris | reverse complement strand
GATCAAATAATTTTTCTGACATTTAACCTGGATCATTCCACCTTTTGTATGTAATGATCTCCTAACGGTAAATATTAGAAACTGTATCTCTCCAGACACTTAGTAGAGGGAAAATAAGCATACTCAGTGGAAGATGTACTGAGATTCTGCCCCACTCTCAAGAGAATGGAATGTTCTCCTTTTAACCATATATTTTTAATAATTCAGATCTTATTTTGAAGGTCAAATTCTGACCTGCATCTTGGAATTTCCCTCAACTATTTTCTTGGTGCAATTCCAAATTGGCAGGAAGGATTTTGCTGGTTAACTGACAAGAAATTATTTCATCGTAAGGTTCAGGAAAGAAAGGCTGTGTATTACCTCTGCTTTGGGAGGAAGCACCTTCCACAAAGATTCAGACCTGCCCACAAGGGATGGAAAAATTCACAAATGTACATAACTTGAATTGGGCAGGAACACAAATGCACTGGAGATATTGGATGTTCAGTTGCATTGCCTAGCATATGAGATTTGCTAAAATTGGAGAGAGCTACAAACTTTTGGTATATATAAATAGTGTTCCATTGATAGGATTAACAAAGGGCAGGGAAGTCCTATGCTGTAGTCAGAAGAATATCTTGTGAGAAATTTAGGTCTTGGACCAACCCTGCCACAGATTATCCATATTATCTTGGATACACTCTAAATATCTCTGTGCCTCTGTTTTCTGTGACATGAGTATATCAAAGTCGGATACTCTGATATCTCTTATTAGATATCATAAGGAAGAACACTGAATTTAAAGTCAGACCATTAGAATTTGATCCGATCTTTGTCCCTTACTGTGTGAAGAAGACCCTCAATGAGATGGACTGACACAGTGGCTGCAACAATGGGCTCAAGCATAAAAACGATTGTGAGGAAGGCACGAGACCGGACAGTGTTTCGTTCTGTTGTACATAGGGTCACTGTGAGTCGGAACCGACTCAATGGCACCTACCAGCAACAACAACAACATGGGGCAAACATTTAAACTTCTTTGAACTTCAGTTTCTTCATCTATAAAATAGTGATAACAATCCTTGGCTACTTCATAAGTTTACTTTAATAAACATGAGTTGATACATGAAAAATTACTGTACAAATTGTATGATGTTATAAACATGTAAGGTGTTATTTTTAATAAACGTAATGTATGTAAAAAAATAAAGAT
>NW_004444282.1:579258-580359 GCF_000243295.1 Trichechus manatus latirostris | reverse complement strand
ACTACAGCCTTCAGTATGGATTATACATCAACATAAAGAAAACGAAAATCTTCACACCTGAACCAATAAGCAACATCATGACAAACGGAGAAAAGATTGAAGTTGTCAAGGATGTCATTGTAGTTGGATCCACGATCAATGGCCATGGAAGCATCTTCAAGAAATCAAATGATATACTGCATTGGGCAAAGCTGCTGCAAAAGACCTCTTTAAAGTGTTGAAAAGCAAAGATATTATTGTGATTTCTAGGGTGCGTCTGACTCAAGCCATACTGTGGCGGCTAGTGTGTTGTGATGCTGGAAGCTATGACATCAGTATTTCAAATACCAGCAGGGTTACCCACGGTGGACAGGTTTCAGTGGAGCTTCCAGACAAAGACATATTAGGAAGAAAAGCCTGGTGATGTACTTTTTGAAAATCAGCCAAGAGAACTGTATAGGTCACAACAGAGTATTGCCCAAAATAGTGCTGGAAGATGAGCTCCTCAGATTGGAGACACTCAAAATATATAAAGGGCACAACAACGGACTCAAGCCCACCAGTGATCATGAAGATGGTGAACGACTGGGAAATGTGTTATTCTGTTGTACGTGGGGTTGTCATGAGTCAGAGCTGATTCGACAGCAACTAACAAGCATTTACTGAAAAACAAATAAACCATGATAAAGAAAACATATTAAATGGCAATGTGATTCTATACCTGATGTAATTAATAAAAACGAGATTTGTTCCTATGTAATTAAGAATCATTCATCCCTTGATGCCAATGCTCTCTTAAGCAGGGCAGGGTTGTGTGGCAGTTGTTAAGGGCATTGACTCTGGAGTTAGGCTGCTTAGGTTTGGAGTCTGGATTGAGCACTTACTATCTGTGTGGCAGATTGTGTAACTTTACCTTTCTCAGTTCTGTAAAATGAGGATGATAGAATCCATTTTATAGGTCACTTCAACAATTAAAAAATTCAATGTAAGTAAAGTCCTTGAGAACATGAGCATTCACAGTTTAACCATTAACCAGTATTATTATTCATCCTGCAGTTACTTATTAAGTAGAAATATTTAGTCAGGTTCTAAAGTGTCAAAGAAATTAAAACAAAGCTCCTA
>NW_004444282.1:576232-577339 GCF_000243295.1 Trichechus manatus latirostris | reverse complement strand
AAAAAAAAAAACCTCTTAGAAAAACAACATTAAAAAAAATCTTAATCATATACATAATACATTTCATGCCTCTTAGTTGAAATAAAAAGAATGAAGTTAATTTCAGTTCTCTCTAAAACATTGTAAAGTTTCAACGGTTGCTTTTTTGTAAATAAGGTGGGATAATGATCATACTAGGCTGTCCCTGGGTGGTGCAAAGGGTTAAGCACTCAACTACTAGCCTGAATATTGGCAGCTGGAACCCACCCAAGCCTGGCAATCTGCCTCTGCAAGGTCACAGCCATGAAAACCCTATGGAGCAGCATGACTCTGCACACATAGGATGGCCAAGAGTTGGAATTGACTTGACGGCAACCACCAACTACTATGATTACACTATAGAACAGCACATTATTACAGCTTAATAGTCAAGGAGGGACCTAAATGCGAGAGAATGAGCTTCCTTCATAGGATAAAGCCTCTTGAGAGTGATCAGAGCTGACTTCTTGATTACTCGTAGGGAGAGGGGAACAATGATGTGTGGTGTGTTTGCTCCAGTTGCTTTTTATGTCCGTGCCTGGGTTTTCTCATCTATAAAAATGATAATAGTCTCTATCTACTCTCAAGTTTCTGTAAAGAATTTCTCATGAGTTAAAAAAAAAAACAAAAAAAACCCCACACGGAACTACACCTGTTACATAAGCAAGGATAAGCAGTAGAAGAACGAGTGTTGCTAGGCAGAAATGAATGTGCAGTTTCTATATGGCTTCATATGTTTTTTAGCATAAGCTCTCCTCACACCCTCGTCACACCGGCCCTTCCTTCCTTTCTATTCTTCTGCTTCTTCTCTTCTTTCCTCCATGCCTTGGCCATCCAGTGGCTGTGGCCACTTTATTTTCCTGTCTCACTCTCTCACTTGCTGATTCTGAATTTTTTAATTTCTCTCCCTGAATTCTCCTCCTCTCTCTTTCTTCTCTGTCTTTCTCTCTCCA
The DNA here is from genome assembly GCF_000243295.1 of Trichechus manatus latirostris. Classification (NCBI taxonomy): domain Eukaryota; kingdom Metazoa; phylum Chordata; class Mammalia; order Sirenia; family Trichechidae; genus Trichechus; species Trichechus manatus. The sequence continues at coordinate 576,368 of NW_004444282.1, read as the reverse complement.
CCTTTGCTCTTCCAGTTTGTTGTTGTTTTCTTTTGAATCAAGTTGAAATCTGCACGAGCCATGTCCTAAGTGAACTGGAAGATGATATGATGTTCACCAGAGCGACTGACCTTGAAGCACCAGTGGCGACAGGAGG
>NW_004444282.1:573621-574697 GCF_000243295.1 Trichechus manatus latirostris | reverse complement strand
GCTTCATTGCCTAGCTAACTCTTCTAGGGAAATTGGTGGCATTGACAACGGGAAGTACTGTTTTATCTGCCTTCCATATGTGAAAACAGTCTATTTGAAGGGAAGAAATATCAGAAAATGGGACTCCATTTCTGAAGAGATTTAGAACTACAAAAGTTATATCACCAGGAAATCCTTCAGATGCTGTAGGGACTTCGTTATTTCTTCAGTAAGACTGATGTATCTACAAAGATATTTAGAAAGAAAAAAAAAAGACCTAGAAAAGTAAAAATAGCTTACATTTGGGAAAATTAAACCTCAAATTTCTCTTGTATCTATGACTTCAAGTGTATATTTCATCTCACTGTAAAACATTATAAAGCTTTATAGTAAATAGACTAAATTAATTAATGTGGCGGAAACATAAATGGAAATGTGGACTATGGTGAAGTGTTACATCAAAAACATAATGTTCAAAAACGTATACAGATCTATAAACCAAAAAGGGAGATTAAAGATGAAAAAAAGTATATTTTAACAAACTACTAGACCATGAGAAATGTTTCTTATTTTCAGGTAAATCATGACTGCCAATTTGTCTCAATATTGTTGTCTGTCTGTCTGTCTCTCTTTAAATGTGACATTTATAGATCATAAAGGTATAAAAGTACTCATTATGAAAAGCCAGGAGAGAGATCCAAATTTGAAAAGGTGGCTTCTTCTTCCTAAGCTTAACTCTTCGTTATTCAACTAGCTGTGCTTGCAAAATTGAGTGAGAAAATAATTTTACCAGAAATTTATTAATTGCATACTCTTTAATTTGAATGTTCAGGTAATGTAATTTAATGGCAATTATAATGCACATGTAAAATGGAGCTTTAGAATACAATACCCATTGTATTGAGTTGATAGGACTCATGGAGACTCTACAGGACAGAGTAGAATTGCCCCAAAGGGATTCCAAAGCTGTAATCTGCAGACTGCCACATCTTTCTCCCACCGAGCAGCTGGTGGGTTTGAACTGCTGACCTTTCAGTTAGCAGCTGAGTGCTTAACTGCTGTGCCACCAGGAGTCCTAGACTACAATGTTGTTGTTG
>NW_004444282.1:570282-572047 GCF_000243295.1 Trichechus manatus latirostris | reverse complement strand
CGTTGCATGAAGAGAAAATGCAATTAATAGAGCCATTTTGTGGTATGAAATCACTTCCCTTATGTTTATAACGACCAAAAAAAGATTAACATTGCTTTTAGAAAAGCTACAAGGCTTTTAGAAAATTATTCATTGTATAGAGAAGAATAATTAGTTTTTATTTTGTACATGGCATAAGTAAAATATTCCATGGTACCATATGAAATATAACCTACTGGATCCTTATAGTCTAGAATTTATACTTGAAATATTTATACCTCCGTTTAGCTCACTCCTGTGTATATGTATATGTGCATGCACGCACTCACACACACACATCAAGTATATTAATTAATTTGGCACTTCATGATATTTTTAACCCTTTGAGCATCCAATTGGTTGTGTTTTTATCTTGAGTGTGTGATATGTCTTCCTCCCTATTTAATAGTAATTGGTATGTCTTGGCTTGGCATTGAAACAATACATTTAACAACCAATAGATGGCGCTGGAAGTATTCCAAACATTTTCTTTATCTTCTGAATTCCATTGTGTATTATTATTTCCAAAAGTAAATGACAATTTCTACACTTAAATACATTTTTAAAGTGCACATTCATGTCTATGTTAAACAATCTCAAATATTAAATTAAATTTAATTGTTGTATGCCTGCTGAAAATTTATCATCCTAATATGAACCAATGCCTTCCTTCTCTACCATGTTGTAACTTATAGTGTGGCGTTCAAAGACATTTTACCATCTCCTACTAGCATTTCTGGGGGAGTCTGTAAGCTTTCTTGGTAGGTAGGGACGTCTGCAGAGATTTCATTTTTGGTAGTATTTTCCTACTTGCGTGATTCTGGTGGAGTGAGGATTACTGAGAAATGCAATTAAGTCTTTTCATTAGCGTCTCTCACCTGGATTTTTCTAAAGCCAACTTCAGAAGTAACCTTTTCATTCTCTGTAATAAACAAGCCCATAAAATGGTCAATGAATCACGCAGAGTAAAAGAGAAAATGCATGATAGTACTTCCTCACAGACTGCAGTGAACAGAGTAATCCATTTATAGGATGGGACTAATTTCTCTCTAAAATTGACTAACAATGGACTTGATTATGTAGACTTGGTACAAAAAAAGATCCCATGGAGCTCAGTGGGAATGCCTCATACGTAGGAAGCCAAACTAGCACTTTATCTGTTTAGTTAAGTAAGATCCAGTGTCAGTGGTTTAATCTTTGTCATTTTTACTTTTTTTGCAATTGCATCAACTGTCTCACAAGAGCCAGGTGATATTTTCAGAGAAGTGTTATCAGCATGATGCAGCATCAAACATTACAGCTATTCTGTCTTCAGATTACACCCCGTCACTTTTCAAAGCTCTGTCTTAAAACTGTTGAAGAAACCATTGCTTTCATTTGAAGCAAATTGAAAACATTGATTTATCAAAATTCAGCACCCAATTGAAACTTACACATATAACTAGAGAAGACTATATTCAATCTATTTGCTTATGCATAAAATAATAAAAACATTTAAGCTGTAAATGTGTTGACAATACATTAACTATTTCTTTTATATTGGCCATCACCATGATGTAAATTTATACACACGTTTATTTATATGCATATATCCTAATGATTTCTTTCATATAGTACATATGAAATGTGATCACATACCTGAAAAGCCTAATACAGCACCTGGTTATTTTTTGGAGTGCCTACTATATGTCAGATACAATATTAAGCTCTTCATTCACTGCTTTATTTTGAAGGTAGCAGGACCGTC
>NW_004444282.1:566351-567621 GCF_000243295.1 Trichechus manatus latirostris | reverse complement strand
AAGGGATACCTCAATAAAACGGATTTTTTAAATAAAAAAATACATATTGTCAAGTAACTAACACATTCCTAATCCCTACCTGCCACATTATTTAATGAAGCTTGTGGATCAGGGTGGTAGAGAGGTCTGTTACATACACAATACTTGGAAATAAATTCCAACATTTTTATACTTTGATGCCAAAACACAAATAATCAGAGGCAGATGGGATAAGAAATATATTTCCTGATTCTCAACTGTCTTTCTCCTATTTCAGAAACTGATGTAAAACATAATTTTATAATCTAATTATTCTGACATTTGCCCTCTGCCTAATCCATGTGCTTTCATAACCCCACCACCACGCACTGTGTTGATGTGCTGCCCATAAAACACTCTTGTTTGCAAACCTGGCTCATTTAGAAGAATATTCTTGTCTTACATCATTCCCTAATGGAGAAAGTTCTCAGATAGCATCTCAAGAACATGAAACACTGGTTTTCACTACCCTGGGGCTGTTGATAGAAATGTCTAATAGCTCACTATGATCTGCAATCTGATTGGCGGGTATTAATAATTGGATGATTCAAAACGAAAACAAGAAATGGTGGAATCTGCCCCTGAAGTCACCAATCATTTCTAAATAACACAGGTCATAGAGCAGGGATGTTCCTACACCTTCTGCCTCTGCCCCTCCTGCTGGCACTCTCCTTGGTGTATGACATAGCCTTGTACATAGCTATCCCTGAGTAAAGGCTTACATAGTGAGAAACTGAACTATGAACAAGTAATATCCTCGTAAGGGAAAATAAAGTATATAGCCTGTGATCTTCTCTGTTATCTTACAGTCATATCCCAATTTCTGGTGTATATATGGTGCTCAGAACTGCACACTCTCCCATCTGGCCCTTGGTCTTGAAATATATTTCATATATATATTTTTTTCTTTTTTTGGTGAAAATATACACAGGAAAATCTGCTCCCATTCCAAAGTTTCTAGACATAATGTTCAGTGACATTGGTCACATTCTTCACATTGTGTCAACATTCTTGTTATTTCTGTTCTAGTTGTTTTACGCCCATTAACTTAAACTCCCTGCCCCCCAACCTTCTCATCTATGCTTTAAATAGCTGTTTTGCAGTTGGTCTTATATAGATTTTTTTTTTTTTTTTAAGGAACACAATACTCAAGGGTGACAATCTTACTTTTTGAGCTAAACTGTTACTTAATTTAAAGATGATTTCAGGGGATAGTTTCAATTCAAGATTTGAAGAATTATTCAGGGGTCCA
>NW_004444282.1:562244-565652 GCF_000243295.1 Trichechus manatus latirostris | reverse complement strand
AAAAGTTGTCATTAAGTCCATTCCAACTCATGGCGATCCTATAGGACAGAGTATAACTGCTCCACAGGGTTTCTGAGGAGTGGCTGGTGGATTCCAACTGCCGACCTTTTAGTTAGCAGCCAAGCTCTTAACCATTGCACCACCAGGGCTCCACCCCCACCCCCTGGTAACCACTAATGAACATTAGTCTCTGTATAATTTCTTATTCATTTCATTTCATAAAAACTAGAGCATATAATATTTGTCATTTTGAGATTGACTTATTACACTCAACATAATGTCCTTCATGCTCATTCATGTTGTTAGATGTTTCAGGAACTCATTTTTCTTTATTGCTGAGTAGTATTCCATTGTATATATGTATTAAATTTTGCTTATCCATTCATCCATTGATGGCCATTTAGGTAGTTCCCGGTTTTTGCTATTGAGACTCATACTGCAATGAACATGGGTCTGTTCATGCCACTTCTCTTAGATCCCTAGTGTATCTAGGAATTGTTTGGTCATATGGCATCTCTTCCTCTACTTTTTTGAGGAACCACCATATTGTTTTCCACAATGACTATAGCATTTTACATTCCCGCCAGAAATGGATGAGGGTTCTAATTTTCCCACATCCCCGCCAACACTTGTTATTTTCCGTTTTTTTGTTGTTGTTTTTTATCTTAGCCATCCTAGTGGGAGTAAAGTATCTCCTTGTGATTTTGATTTGCATTTTTCTGATGGTTAATGATGTTGAGCATCTTTTCATGTGTTTTGGCCATTTGAATATCCTTTTTGGTGAAGTGTCTGTTCATATCTGTGTCCATTTTTTGATTGGGTTATTTGTCTTTTTCTTAAGTTGTAGAAGTTTTATATATATTTTAGATATTATATCCTTATCAGTCATATTGTTCCCAAAGATTTTTTTCCTAGTCTACAGGTTGTCTTTTTACTCCTTTGATAAAGTCTTTGGACAAACATAGGAATTTAACTTTTATGAGGTCCAGTTATCAATTTTGTTTTCCCTTGTTCGTGCATTCGTTGTTGTGTTTGATAATCTATCATTGAAAAAATAAGGTCCCAAAGCTTTGCTCCTGTATTTTCTTCCAAGAAATTCATGGTTTTAGATTTAAAATTTAAGTTCTTGATCCATTTTGAATTAGTTTTTGTGTATGGCATAAAGTAAAGATCTTGCTTCATTTTTTGAATGTGGAAATCCAGTTTTCCAGCACCATTTGTTGAAGAGACCATTACTTCTCCATTGAATGAATTTGGCTCCCTTGTCGAAAATCAATTGACCAGAGATATTTGGATTTATTCCTGAATTTTCAATTATATTCCTTTAGTCTGTGTGTCTATCATTAAGCCAGAACCAGGCTGTTTAAATACTGCAGCCGAGTAATATGCTTTGAAGTTGGGAAGTGTAAGGCCTCTTACTTTGTTCTTCTTCGAAATTGCTTTGGCTATTCAGTCTTTTCATATAAAATTGAGAATTATGTTTTTTCCATTTCTGTAATGAATGCTATTGGAATTTTGATAGGGATTGCGTTGTATCTGTAGATTGCTTTGGGTAGTATTGACATCTTGACTAATCATTCCCTACCTACAAGTTCCTAAAGGCTAAATTAGGAGCTTACTATATTATATTCTAGAACTTTCATTTTTTATTTTTTACATTTAGCTCTGTGAATCATCTGGAATTGATTGTGTGTATTAGGTGAGATAGGAGTTCATTTAATTTTATGATTTCCTTATGTACATCCAGTTATTACAACATTTATTGAAAAAACTATTTTCCCTTATGTTTTACAGAACAACCTTGGCTAAAAATCAAATGTTTACATTTGTGTGGGTCCATTTCTGAGCTTTCAGTCTGTTCTGTTTGTCTCTTTGTCTGTCCTTTCAATAATACTAAAAAAAATCCATTGTCATCAAGTCAATTCCTACTTATAGTGACCCTACAGGACAGCTAGAATTGTCCCATTGGGTTTCTAAGGAGTGGCTGGTGGATTTGAACCTTTTGGTTATAAGCTGTAGCTCTTAACCACTGAGCCAACAGAGCTCCTTCACTAATACTACATGCTTTTAATTACTATATCATTATTGTTGATGTGTGTAGGGTAAGTTCTGTCTCGGCCGTATTTGGCCCTTTGTACTTTCATACAAATTTAAGCATTGACTTTCAAGTTTCTGCTCGCAAAAAATAAAGAAAAGAACTACTTGGTATTTTGATTATAATTGCATAAAATTTATAGATCAATTTGGAGTTGAAACAATCCCAATATTGAATTGTTCAATCCATGAATATAAAAATATGAAAAAAATTATGAATAATTATATTCATAATTGCACAGGTCATGCTAATCTCTATATTGTTGCAATACAAACTTGTTGAAGTTGGAGAATTAGAGTAGATGAGTTAGAAGAATTGGAAGTGGTAGTCAAACATGGGATACTTGAATGTGAACTTTTGTAAATGATGCAGATATTGGTGATGATAAAGTCAGGGCTATAACCATGAGATTAGGTAGCTAAAAGGGGGTAGAAGAAATAATTACTGGCGATGAGAAGGCTGAGCAATTGAGAGTGCAGACTCTAGACTCAGGGTACCATTTTCAAGTTGGCAAATAAGAATAATAGAACTATATACCACTAACTATCATTGTAAGATTTAAATGAGATAATTCATATAAAACATTAAATATAATGTGTGGCAATTATAAGTGCTCACTGTTTCAGTTTTTTAAATTTTATTTTAATTCCTCATCTATAATAAAGGTGGGCTTGTTTCTCAGGGAGCTCCCTAACCCTGTGCATACTGTTCTCATCTACACTTTCTCCGTTGATTCTGAGCTAGTCAGCTTTCTGAACGGGGGCAAATGGGATACCTGCATATGATCTATATGTTTTTAAATGTATTTAGGCAATAAACTTAGAAAATAGAACTACATAGAGCTTCTCAAGTTATGTGTGAAACAAGTATACATATTCTTCCTGAAGTCAGTAATAAATAACATTAGTTCAAAAATATTTTTAAAAAAACTATTAAAAATTATATAATGAAACTCTTAATTTTCAACATATTGCAAAATAACTCTTTAAATGTAGTCTTCTATAATACACATATTCTGTAAAAATAGGATAGCATTAGTGTTTATTCTTTGAATAATTTTGTTCTCTCTTAAAAATATAAAACAAAAGGCAAAAATCAAAATTCCAGCTTCACTGAACACCTCAATCTAAAGACTAAGAATAAAAGAATAATTTGATTTTGCTTTCCAGTTACTTCACTCTAAACATCCTGATACAAAGTAGGATTAATTTATAGTTTATGTAGTGCAGTTCTTAGAATGATGACCTAAGAGATGGACATGTTGATTAAATGTGTACTGCCATAACAGCCTTATAACCTTCTTAGAAGCATCC
>NW_004444282.1:559122-559514 GCF_000243295.1 Trichechus manatus latirostris | reverse complement strand
AACATCAAAATGTTGGGTCCCTGAATGACTATGGGGAGCAGAGCATTGTTCTCAGCCCTGAAGAGTCACATAAAACAGATAAAAAGATTTTGTTTTTTAATCCTACCCCTTTTCTAAAGCCTCTTTGTTATACCAGTTTAACTTTCTACCCTAGCTAATACAGCCTTCCATGTCAATGAAAATAAAATTCCCAACCCCTTACAATGGCCCCTGGAACACCCCAGGATGGTTCTTTTCAAAGGGGCTTTGAAGGAGCTGTTCCTTTTTTCTGGAACGCTCTTCCCTCAAATCTTCACTTGGCTGGCTCTTTATCTTTGTTCAGGAATTTGGAGGTCAGGATGTTGGATAGAGCCAGATGGTACAATATCCAAAGGAAAGTTACTAAAAACAAA
>NW_004444282.1:550914-554755 GCF_000243295.1 Trichechus manatus latirostris | reverse complement strand
ACAAATAGGCAAGTAGCAACAATTTTGCCCATTCTTAAGAAGAGGCTAAGGAGTTTGCTTAGAGTCACATGACTGGATTTAGAAGAAGAGTTCGTTTGACTCCAAATCATATGCTCTAATAGGATCATATCACTTAACATGCAGAGCAAATAGCTTGTCATTAGTAAAGTATTTAGCTTTTTATTTAGTAATGTCTGCAGCTAGGTCACCCGAAAGATCTGCTAATGAGTGCCCTTTGGTGATGATGATGATGAGCTCTTATGACTATCATTTGGGATTCTTTTCTGAAAATGAGTATGTATCCTCTTTTTATGCCTATTAAGCTATATTTTAGTGTATCTTTCTTTTAGTGTTGACATTGGGAAGAATGAAGAAATAAGGGATTGACTGTCATGAAGAAGTAAAATACAACTATAATAATAGATCGAGAAGGGGAATGTGGTTTACTCTGTTGGTAACACAGCCACTTCTTCCATTCATTTAGAATATTCAATGCCCACTGTGAACTAGACTCTAGGTAAGAACACAAAACCAAACCCACTGCCATTGAATCAATTCCGATTCATAGCCACCCTATAGGACAGAGTAGAACTGCCCCATAGGGTTTTCAAGGCTGTAAATCTTTGCCACGTCTTTCTTCTGCGGAGTGGCTGGTATGTTCCAACCCCTGACTTTACAGTTAGCAGCCCAGTGCTTAACCACTGCACTACCAGGGCTCCTAGGCTAGGAAAATATGTTGATAATTAAACACAAACCATCTAATCAAGAGACATCCATAACCTTAAGAAGGCAAATCCCCATGCTTTCAGGTAAAATTGGGTTAGTATCATTTATTTCACTATTTAACTAAGTATCTATTGTTTATGAGACAGTATGGCTTAGTGTAGTAAAATTTGCATAGTCTTTGGAGCCAGACAGGCCTAAGATCCAGCCACCTCTCTCTTACTCAACTAGGATAAATTGTTTACCTCCCTTAGGCCTCCATAATCTCACCTTTAAAAAGGAGATTGTAGAACTTGATTGTTGTGACATGAAATAGTGTATATAAAGAACCTGGAACATTAATGGATGCTCAGTAAACTAAAGGTCAGTGGTTCGAACCCACCAGCCGCTCCATGGGAAAAAACACGTGGCGTCCTTCTTCCGTAAACAGTAGAGCCTAGGAAACCCTGTGGGGTAGTTCTACTCTGACACATGGGTTTGCTGTGAGTTGAAATCTACTCGACAGAACACAACAACAACAAATATCGTTGTTGTTTCATAGACGGTACTTCATACAAATTCTAGTTTAACTTTTTAATTTTTGGCAGAGAATACCAAGAATCAAAGATTTCTTGATGACATCCCTAAGTTACAAAGTGAGGCAGGGATAGCATGCTCTAGTGTGTACAACTTGCAATGCCAATTAGTTCAAAGCTGAGTATTTTGTGTTTTTAATGAGACATCTGACAGATATAACAGCCTTTAACCAGGGCCAGTTCCTGGTTTCTCTGTCTCTCTCTCACATAGTTATTCAGAAAATTGCAAGTTATATCAGAAAATATCAAGGGAATGTAAGTAGTAGACTGATTTTTTAATTAACGAAGTCCTGGATTACTCACAGAGAAGTAGCTGGGTGTATCTTGCCTCTAAAGCTGACAACTCCCTGCTTTTTTATCTGCCTTCCAGATCTCATAAGAACAAGAACAGGCTGGATCAGAATACCATAACTGCAGAGGTAATTCACAGCCACACTTTATCACTTAGATCTTTCTTCTGCTTCACAACCCAGGAATAGCAGTCAGCTGCAGTAAAAGGACTCTGGATCATTTGGGAATGTCTGTATAACCTTGATCTCTCCACTCTAAGGGAGCTGTTCTCACTATTGTCCCTGAATGCACACTTAAATTTTGAGGCAATTTGACTCCTGGGGGTTTGGGGGAGCCATTCTTTCAGAACGAAGTTTCTCTTCTACAGACCTCTTGCTTCCATCATTAGGAAGCAGAAACCCTGACACTTCCTCAGTGGAGTCTATTAGGTGCTGCCTTTTTTTATAGGGGTCATTAGATTATACATCCTTTGCTTTTTGCATTTCCTTTTGACAATTCTGATCCATAACTCTTTTAAAAAAAATTATTCATAACAAATATTCAAGCCAGGCTCATCATGCCATTATACATTTTGTTGCAACATGATATGATGAAAGGTGATGTTCCAAAATTCTGAATCAATATACTGCATCCAGATTTGATTGTTAAAGTCGAATGGGATACTAAGCTTAATTTTTCATCTAAAATGCTAATATAAACGGATACTCCAATGAATAATAATGTTGCCAAATAACAAGATTGTGTCCGGATATAATATTCTCTTTTGGTATTTATTTATGGAAAAAATACCAAAATATAACTAAGACCCATATTCAGATATGCCCTGATCTTGGAATAATCAATTCATTTTTAAAAGACTATGATAAAGAGGCATTAACGTAGCCTAGATAGAATTTATGGTTATCAGACATATGAAGTCCATTTTTTAATACATTTACTAGACATTTTTGAAAACTATAGTCCTGTGTTGGAGAGAAGAAGATAGTTTTAAGATGTTAACATTATACATAGAATAATCATGCACCATGGTTACAAAGCAGAGAAAACTCACTTTCCCACCTCTTCTGATACCCATATATCAAATGGTTTGGCACCCCACATATAAACCACAGGCACCCATCTGCAAAATGCATTTCCTCATTATATCTGGAAGCTGTGTCCCTTTATGTTTGATATACAGAATTATAGAACTATTTCTTACCGAAAATCTTTACTCTGGCTAACTAACACAAAAAAGATGAGGAAAAATCATGAAAGAGTAATCACATTTTATCAAGTCAAAAGAATAGGAAAAAAATTGTATTATCTATTGACATACTAGAACTTTATAGCATAAGTAGCATGAAGGAACGAAAAGGAGACTGGATTTTAAAACTCAAGTCTGCCACTAATAATTGGGTGACCTGGGACAAATCACCTAACCCCACTCAATATTTTTAGTTTCCTTATCTTGAATAATAAGTATAATCACTCCTACCTCAACCATACTGTACGACATGCTTTTAGGTTTTGTCATTAAGGAAAGAAAATCGAGCTATTTCTCAGGACTAAGCAGCTAATATCAGGCACACCAAGGAATTTAGTGCCATCCTCTGACTCCAGCAGGCAGGATCACCACATCTGCCTTCTCCAATTCAGCCCAGGGAGTAAGCAGTGATTCCAGGGACCCATGTCACATGATGTATTCCTTACCATCTCATCCTGTTTTATTATCACTTTTCCACTTTATGTCTTTTTCTCTCTTAACAGTACCATTTACATTCAAGGATTTCTGTTTTAAAAGAGGAGAAATATAAGGGTAGTTTAACTCACTGAAGATGGAAGGAATACACAGAGTCACTGTACCATAATTGGTTAACTTTCAACCATTTGAGGAGGTAGCATATGACCAAGAACTGATGGCACTGAGGAAGAATTCCAAGCTGCACTGAAGGGAATGGAGAAAAACATGCCTCCAGGAATTGATGGAATACCAATTGAGATGTTTAAACAAATGAATGCAGCATTGGAAATGCTCACTCATCTATGGTAAGAAATTTGGAAGACAGCTACCTGGCCAACTGACTAGAACAGATCCATATTTGTGTCCATTCCAGAGAAAGGTGATCCAACCAAAATAAGGAAATTATCAAACAATATCATTAATATCACATGCAAGTAAAATTTTGGTGAAGATCATTCAAAAGTGGTTGCAGCAGTACGTCAACAGGGAACTGGCAGAAGCTCAAGCTGTATTAGAAGAGTACATGGAA
>NW_004444282.1:542501-549405 GCF_000243295.1 Trichechus manatus latirostris | reverse complement strand
TATCTTGACAGCAGCCAACGAGAAACAAAACCTATAGGGTCACTATGAGTCGGAATTGACTCGACAGCAAAGGGTACAGGGGAAACAAACAATTAGAATCACAGCAGAACGCTCATCAGAAGCCATGAAGGCAAGAAAGAAGTGGCATAATGTTTTTAAAGTCCTCAATGGAAGGAACTATCAATCCAGAATCCTATGCTAGTGTAATGAAGAATAGTAAAGAGGAAATTGAACATTCTCAGATGAAGGAAAACTTAAGAGAATTTGTCACCAATAGGTCTATCCAAAATGAATGGCTAAGGGGTCTTCTCTAAACATAAAGAAAACAATAAAATAAGATACTTGGGAAAATCACAAAGGAAGAAATAACACAGGAAGGAAAAATATAGGTAAATAAAATAGACTTTTCTTTTCCTCTTGAGTTTTCTGGATTTATGTTTGGCAGTTGAGCAAAAGTTATAGCACTGCTTATTGTAGTTCTAAATATGTGTAGAGTAATATATTCAAGACAACTACATTACAAACACAGGAGGGTAAAGGGACATAAAGTGAGGTAAGTTTTCTGTAATTCACTTGAACCAATGAAATAACAGTAGACTATGATAAGTTATGTGTATATAATTTTTAGGAAAACCACTAAACAGTTATACAAAGAGAAATACTCAAAACTCTACAGGCAAATCAAAAAGGAATTTCAAACAATGTTCAAATAATTCACAGGAAGGCAGAAAAAAGAAAACAGTGACATGAAAAACAATGATAACAAACATTAAACTAAAAGTGAAATGACAGATTTAAGCTCTAATATATCAATAATTACACAAACAGAAAGAAAGATAGGTAATCCGCTAAATGTAGAAATTAAATAACACACTTTTAAATAATAAATGGGTCAAAAAAGAAATCACAAGAGATATTAGATATAATACTTTGATGTGAATAAAATGAAATCACAATATACCAAATCTAATGTGATGCAACTAAAGCAGTGCTTAGAGGGGAATTTATAGCTGTAAATGCCTATATTTAAAAGAAAAGAAAGATCTCAAATCAGTAACCTAAACTTCTTCCTTAAGATACTAGAAAAAGAAGGGCAGACAAAACCAAAAGCAAGCTAAAAGAAGGAAATAATAAGGATTTTGGTAAGAATAATGAAAAAGACAATAGAAAAAACAATAGAGAAAATCAAAGAAATCGTAAGTTACTTCTTTGAAAGGATTAATGAAATTGACAAAACCATTAGCAAGACTGACACAGATAGGAGAGAGAAGATTCTCTTTCCACAAACGTGGTCGATTTGATTCCTTTGTATTCCATCTGGTGAGGTCCACTTGTATAGTCATCGTTAATGTTGTTGAAAAAAGGTATTTGCAGCGAGTAAGTTATTGTTCTTGCAAAATTCTATCATGCAATTCCCAGCGTTATTTCTATCAACAAGACCATATTTTTCCGACTAATGATCCTTTTTTGTTCCCAACTTTCGCATTCCAATCCAGTAATTATCAATACATCTTGATTGCATGTTTGATCAATTTTAGACTGCAGAAATTGGTAAATATCTTAAATTTCTTCATCTTTGTCATTAGTGGTTGGTGAGTAAATTTGAATAATAGTCATATTAACTGGTCTTCCTTGTAGACATGTGGATATTATCCTATCACTGACAATGTTGTACTTCAGGAGAGATCTTCAAATGTTCTTTTTGATGATAAATGTGATGCCGTTCCTCTTCAATTGGTCATTCCCAGCATAGTAGACCATAAGATTGTCCAAATCAAAATGGCATTCAGTTCATTATTGCCTAGGATATCCATCTTTATTTTGATGACTTCTAATTTTCCTAGATTCATATTTCATACATTCCATGTTCCAATTATTAATGGATGTTTGTAGCTGTTTCTTCTCAGTTTGAGTCATGCCACATCAGCAAATAAAGCTCCTGAAAGCTTTACTCCATCCTCACCTTGATGGTCAATTCTACTTTGAGAAGGCAGCTCTTCCTCAGTCTCATTCTGAGTGCCTTCCAGCCTGAGGGGCTCATCTTCTGGCACTATATCAAACAGTGTTCCACTGCTATTCATCACCTTTTCACCAGCCAAATTTTTTTAGAAGTAGATTGCCAGGTTCTTCTTCCTAGTCTATCTTAGTCTAAAAGTTTCGCTGAAACCTGTCCACCATCGGTGACTCTGTTGGTATTTGAAACACCGGTGGCATAGCTTCCAGGATCACAGCATCATGCAAGCCACCACAGTACAACAAACTAACAGAAAAGTGGTGGTAGAAATGTAAAATTGGGGACCACTTTGGAAAACAGTTTGGCTCAAAATGTTAAACACAGAATTACCACATAATCCAATAATTTCACTGCTAGGCATATATCCAAGTAAATTGAAAACATATATCCATACAAAAACTTGTACACAAATGTGCATAGCAGCATTATTCATAAACCAAAAAGTTGAAACAACCCAAATATCCGTCAACAGAAGAATGGATATACAAAGCATGGTATATCCCTATAATGTAATATTATCCAGCCATAAAAAGCAATAAAATACTGACACATGCTATAACGTGGAAGATCTTGAAACCATTATGCTGTGTGAAAAAAGGCCAGACAAAAAAGCCCATGTACTGTGTAATTCTAATAATATAAAATATCCATAATAGGCAAATCCATAGAGACAGAAAGTACATTAGTGGTTACCAGGGACTGCGGAGTGGGGCAGCAGTTTGGAAGGTAGGGAGCAATTGCTGATGCATATGTGGTTTCTTTTTGAGATGATGAAAATGATCTAAAATTAGATAGTTGTAGTGTTTACAAAACTTTGTGAAATACTGAAAACTACTGAATTGTACATTTTAAAAGAGTGAATTTTATGGTATGTGAATTATATCTCATTAAAGCTGTTAATTTTTAAAAAATGCAAAATGAGATAACATTCCCTCAGTTATAGCTCTTCATAAAACTACTATACACTTTCTTAGTATAACTCACTTAGGAAATATAATGAATTAGAAACTGTAACACAGATAGAACTTTTAATAAAATAAAATAGTCATTTTTTTAAAGATAAGATTTTAATGAACTACAAGTTCCATCTGCACTTCCTATTAGTACCCTAGCCTTATATTTGTTATTGGGCCTGAAATTCCAATAGAAGTTGGCAGGAGTAATATTCTCAATGAACCTGTAACCAATTCTGCTGGATTTTAGTTAACTATGTCCCTGCATATAGCCAGTTTCATTTTCCTACTGCTGGAGGCAATTATAACCTTAGACAGTAATGATTTTCACCAATATATTTCATATTCCCATCCATCTACTTCTTATCATCCTGTTTATTGACATCTCAGCATAATTCCATTGCCTCTGAAGTCATTCTAATAACTTATGTTCAAAACTAACTTTTTTTAATAGTGTATTTTATTTGAAGCTTGTTGTTGTTGTTAGGTGCCATCAAGTCTTTTCCGACTCACAGGAACCCTATGTATAACAGAACAAAACACTGCCCAGTCCTGTGCCATCCTCACCATCGTTGCCATGCTTGAGCCCATTGCTGCAGCCACTATGTCAATCCATCTCGTTGAGGGTCTTCCTCTTTTTCACTGACCCTCTACTTTACCAAGTATGATGTCCTTCTCCAGGGACTGGTTCTCCTGATAACATGTCCAAAGTACGTGAGACATAGTCTCCCCTTCCTCGCTTCTAAGGAACATTCTGGCTGTACTTCTTCGTTGTGGTTTATTTAGGAGAAAATGCATGACTCAAGCCTTACACACTCTGTTACTATCATACCACACCATGTCTATCTCTTTTAATTCTGTGTTATAATTTAAGAACTCTAAATCTTAAGAGAAAGAAAATTTACTTCATGCCATGCCAGGTAGAACAGAGAAAACCAGCTTAGGCAAAAAAGAATTATATTATTCTCTTACACAAAAGAAGTCCAGGACTGGTTTAGAGGCCCCATGATGTACACTTCCAGTTTTCTGCTTTTCGTTCCTGATGTGGCTTTTATCTTCTTCGTCCAAGATGCTATTTAAACTCCAACTGTCACATTTCCCTTCCCATTCTAAGCAGTAGGATAGAAAAAGGGGCAAAAAAGCCTGCTTCTTCTGTTTAATGAGTCACGGATGTTACAGAAACACTTCTTCTTACATCTCACTAGGCAACATTTAATTACTTGGCCACATCTAGCTTCAAGGGAGGCAGATGTATATACCACCCCTCCCCACCAGCCCCATTCCAGGCAGAGACCAAACTGGGATTCGTATTATTGAGGAAGAAGAGAAGGAAGGGTATTGAAGGAAACTAGCAGCCTGCACTATATATATGTTCAGTTCTTTATCGTTGTACATATGACATCTTTCAAATATTTTGTCCTTATACTCAAACTTTTGCCCAAAGAATATTTGAAGAGTGAGGGAGCATTCAATTCTTAAATGCCGAAGTAGCTTGTGTTGAATTCTGTTAGGTGGTAAATTCTATGTAAAATAAAAAGAAGTGGTTTTTATCTGAGGAGAGTTTCATGATACTAAAATCTTTAATTATCTTTGATTGAGTCACAATTTTGTACACATTTACAATTCCAAGAATGAAAATCCCTTTTAAAGGACAAGCCATATTGATATCATTACCTTCCTCTATAAATAATAATAAAAAATAATTTGAGTGGTTATTTGTGCATGAGATGTATGTTCTTACTTTTTAAAAATTAGTTTTAATAGAAAAATATTACATGCATTCAGTTTAAAAATCAAGGATTATTAATATGTTTATAATCATAATAGCAATAAAAAAAAGATAGTATAAAACTCTCTGGTCTGCCCCTCCCTATCCTCCAGTCCTATTACTTAGAGGCAACCAATTTGAAGTCTTTTACCTGTTTCTCCTGGTATTTATATCCATTTATCTAAATAAAATATTTAGACCATTTCTTCTTAATTAACCATGTATTCCCATTATCTAATGTCTTCCTTTCAGGGTAGTTGTGAAGATAAGCTCTCTACTATACTTCTCCAACTTCACCTTCCCTGTCTTCTCAAAATGTTTATATCACTTCTTTTGGAGAGCTAGGAATAGTCAGCATTTGCATTATGAAGACAATGTAAAAATTATTCATTTAGTGTGCCTCTCTTCTTATTCATTTTTCTTTTTGTTTCTCTTATAGTTAATATTTACTTCATTTGCTTAGCTCTCTATGTAATCATCACAACTGTTTTATGCTCCTGTAAACTTTCCAAATAACCATCTGTCTTAGTCATCTAGAGCTGCTACGACAGAAATACCACAAGTGGATGGCTTTAACAAACAGAGATTTATTTCTTCACAGTAAAATAGGGTAAAAGTCCAAATTCAGGGTGTCAGCTCCAGGAGAAGGCTTTCTCTCTGTCGGCCTTCTCATCAATGTTCCCCTGGACTAGCAGCTTCTTCGCGCGGGGACCCCGGGTCCAAAGGACATGCTCCCCTCCTGGCACTGCTTTCTTGGTGGTATGAGGTCCCCCTGTCTCTCTGCTCACTTCTGTCTCTTATATCTCAAGAGATTGCCTCAGGACACAATCCAATCTTGTAGACTGAGTCCTTCCTCACTAACACAACTGCCGCCCATCCTCCCTCATTAACATCATAGAGGCAAGATTTATAACACATAGGAAAATCACACAGTACTGGGAATCATGGCCCAGCAAAACTGATACACACATTTTTGGGGGGACATAATTCAATCCATGACACTATCAATAAATGTCTCTAAATATTTAAGCACATCAAATAATCTGTCGTTTGCGTTTACTTCCTGGAGATCCCCTTCCCTCCCTTATGCAGCTTTCTGTCTTTTCTCCTCCAATTTGCAGTGCTTTCTCTCTAGACTTGTTGACAAGATGCTTTCCAGCAACTTCCTTTTGGTGATTCCCTCTCTTGGATCTTTCTTTTCTGGATCCTATGCCTTACTCTTGGATTTAATCCTTCAAATTGCTGTAGCACGTTCTCCAGAGGCTTCCTAAGAAAAGATGCTTGGCTAATCTTTTTTGTGGTTGTTATTGATATACATATTCATATACATACACTATTGTTTTTTCTCAGAGGTTTGAGGACATTCACATTTAATATCCTGTGTGTTGATTAGAAGTATTATGATATTCTAAATGCCATATTTTTCTACATGAGATATTTTTCACTTTAGAAGCTGTTAGAGACTTTTATTTATGCTTGTGTTTGGAAATGTCTTGGCAATGTGATCTTGAGATCTTTTTCATTCATTTTCTGACACCCTCCAGAAGTCCTCTGAATCTTCAAAATGACGTACTTTCCTTGATATATTTTAACAAATTTGTCACTTCTCTTTTTCCTTTTCTCTTTTTTCTGGACCTCCTAGATTGGAGTACTCATTTTTGAAACATCCATCTTTTTTCCCTAGTGATTATCAATATTACCATTATGTTATACTTGGTTCCCACATATTTGTGCCTATTTCTGCACATTTGACACTATTACATTGGTTTGTCTGTCTATTCAGACACCAACAGCACATGGTTTTAATTATAGAGACTTTGTCGTATGCTTTAACATCTGATTGATCGGGTTTTCCTTTATAGCTCCTCCTTTTTAGTTATTCTTTGTGTTTATGTCTATATTTTTTATATAAACTTGAGTATCAACTTGTCTATCTCCATTAAAAAGTTTTCCAGGTTTTTAAGCTTTTACTAAATTTATGAATTAATTTACATAGAATTGACCTCTTGAGGGAAACCCTAGAGGTGTAGTGGTTAAGTGCTACAGCTGCTAACCAAGAGGTCAGCAGTTCGAATCCACCAGGGGCTCCTTGGAAACTCTATGGGGTAGTTCTACTGTGTCCTATAGGGTCCCTATGAGTTGGAATTGACTTGACAGCAATGTGTTTAA
>NW_004444282.1:540761-542401 GCF_000243295.1 Trichechus manatus latirostris | reverse complement strand
GGTTCAAAGGTCACATCAGTGAGAATGGTAAGTGTAGAATGGATTGTTAAAATCTTTTTGAGGATTGGAGCTTGATGGATAATTTGATAAGGTATGTGAAGGGGACAGGGTGATTTAGGATATTTAGAATAATGCACTGGCATTTGTAAGTACTCTAAAAAATCTCAAAGGTGTTCAAAGATTCCTTTGGTCAGTTGATCCTGTGGAAGGGGATCCTGTAGAAAGGATCCTGTAGAAGGGTATCCTTTACATCATATTCGGAAGGACAAGTAGATTTCTAAAGGCAGATATTGTGGAAAGGAGAAGGTACTTCAGTGACTGAGATTCTTTTTGGCCCTACTTTTCTATTTTTCCAAATTTTGTTCTAGTTTTAGCAGCAAGAAGCAGCAATCTAAGATAGCCTCTCAAGGTTCAAATATTATTCTAACATTTCAAGAACCAACGACAAAGTGTCTGAGTCAACTTAGTTATAAATGCAAACCTCAGAATATTATTTTCACCCATCTGGAGGAAGACATACCTATACAGCAAGATGGAAGGATATGAATTTCATCTTTCATGTCTTAGAAACTTAATTTATATTTATCAATGTAAGTATTATATGTTTATGCATTTTAATCATCTTTTTAGAAATATTTTATGGAGTAAGCAAAAATCAATCATATATTTAGAAAAAAGATGAAGCAACTTTGAGATGTTTGTTGCATGCATCTGGCACCTGGGGGATATTTCCCATAGTCTTTATAGGCCATTATACCCTGAGTGTCTTAGTAACATGGCATTCAATTTTCTTTTTAACTTTTGATTTTAAAAAGCCAACTAAATGGCTTTTACATATGGAGCCATTGAGATTTAAAATTTTTAACATCAATCATTCTCAAAGAAAAATAAAGTGGTGCATTTGGCACTGATTTATAAAGAGATGTATGTGACTTTCTTGAATTTTTTTGAAAAGTTACTTAAGATCTCTATTTACATTACTCTTCCATTGTTTTATTTCTGATTTTTTTTATATCCCGTGACTACTACTATACAGTGATGCTTGTAACGGATGTCCTTTATAAAATGTAAACTTACATGTCTAGTTTATGAATAATAGTGATTTTTTAAAATGCATTATTTCTGAAGCATAGTAAATCTATGATATCACTTCTCATTGCTAGATAGATTTCCTTGCCAGATATAAAAGAGTAAGTACAGCTGCCAACCAGAAAGTGGGCAGTTCAAATCCACCAGCCGCTCCTTGGAAATGCTATGGAGCAGTCCTATTCTATCCTATAAGGTCACTATGAGTCAGAATCAACTCGAAGGCAATGGTTTTTTTTTTTTTTTTGGTTAAGCACAGATATAAGTGTTAAGGTTCACATGCAACTTAGAAGGTTTATTATAGTCTGATGTTGTGAATAGTGCTTTTGGGAGAGGAATCGTTCTTATAGCTCCTAAATTCAGTATTAAGTTTATTTCATAAAGTAGCATGAATAAACCCACAACTCTTAATGAGATAAATGTGTCCTTTAAGGAAGCATAGGCTCATTTGTCACTTGCAGCTCACCCAAACACTTGAAGTGCTGAAAATACTTTGAGTGTGTCCCAAACTTGAAAGACTTAAAACACAGTTCTTCAGAGTAAACTTAATGAAA
>NW_004444282.1:537169-538885 GCF_000243295.1 Trichechus manatus latirostris | reverse complement strand
TGAGAGACGCAGGAAACAACAAAAAAAGATGGAAAGAATACACAGAGTCACTGTACCAAAAAGAACTGGTCAAAATTAAACCATTTCAAGAGGTAGCATATGATCAAGAGCTGATGATACTGAAGGAAAAAGTACAAGCTGCATTGAAGTTATTGGTGAAAAACAAGGTTCCAGGAATTGAAAGAATACCAACTGAGATGTTTCAACAAACAGATGCTGCACTGGAGGTGCTCGCTTGTCTATGTCTAGAACTTTGGAAGACAGCTACCTGACCAACCAGCTGGAAGAGATTCATATTTGTGCCCATTACTTAGAAAGATGATCCAACAGAATGCAGAAATTATCAAACAATATCATTAATATCACATGGAAGTAAAATTTTGCTGAAGATCATTCAAAAGCAATTGCAGCAATATATCCACAGGGAACTGCCAGAAATTCAAGCCAGATTCAGAAGAGGATATGGAACCAGGGATATCTTGCTGATGTCAAATGGATCTTAGCTGAAAGCAGAGAATACCAGAAAGATGCTTACCTGTGTTTTATTGACTATGGAAAGGCATTTGACTGTATGGATCATAACAAATTATTAATAATATTGGGAAGAATGGGAATTCCAGAACACTTCTTCGTTTCCAACTTTCTCATTCCAATCACCAGTAATTATCAATGCATGCTATTTGCATGTGCCATCAATTTCAGACTGCAGAAGTTGGTAAAGTTTTCGATTTTTTCATCTTTGGCCTTAGTGGTTGGTGCATAAATTTGAATAATAGTCATATTAACTGGTCTTCCTTGTAGGCATATAGATATTACCTATCACTGACTATGTTGTCCTTCAGGATAGATCTTGAAACGTTCTTTTTGATGATGAATGCAACACCATTGCTCTTCAAGTTGTCAGTTTGTCATGAGTCTGTCAGTTTGTTGTACTGTAGGGGCCTGCGTGTTGCTGTGATGCTGGAAGCTATGCCACCAGCGTTCAAATATCAGCAGGGTCACCCATGGCAGACAGGTTTCAGCTGAGCTTCCAGACTAAGACAGACTAGGAAGAAGGACCCTGTGGTCTACTTCTGAAAAGAATGAGCCAGTGAAAACCTTATGAATAGCAGCAGAACACTGCTATAGTGCCGGATGATGAGCCTCCCAGGTTGGGAGGTCCTCAAAGTAGGACTGGGGAAGAGCTGTCTCCTCAAAGTATGGTTGACCTTAATGACATGAATGGAGTCAAGCTTTCAAGACCTTCATTTGCTGATGTGGCATGACTCAAAATGAGAAGAAATAGCTGCAAATATCCATTAATAATCAGAACGTGGAACGTAGGAAGTATGAATCTAGGAAAATTTGGTAACTGTCAAAAATGAAATGCATGAACATCGATATCCTAGGCATTAGTGAGCTGAAATGGACTGATACTGGCCATTTTGAACCTCACAGTTTAAGACGCTATAAATCCAAATTCAGGGCATCAGTTATAGGGAAAACTCTCTTTTTCTCTCTCTTTTTTCTCTAGGGGAAGATTCTGGTCTCAGCTTCTACAGCCCTGACATTTCTTGGTGATTCTCAGACGTGCTTCTGTCTTCTCCAGTTTGTGCTCCCTGTATCTATGTCTAATCTGCTCTTTTTATATCTCACTGTTTAGGTTTAAGACACAGTCCACACTGATATGGCCTTGTTAAAATAACAGAAAGTCCTAATCCCAAATGGAATTACACC
>NW_004444282.1:534750-535839 GCF_000243295.1 Trichechus manatus latirostris | reverse complement strand
CATGTATACATATATATGGAGCCCTGGTGGCTCAGTGGTTATGAGCTGTGGCTGCCAACCAAAAGGTTGGCAGTTTGAATCCACTAGCCACTCCTTGGAAACCCTATGAGGTAGTTACTCTCTCCTATAGGGTCGCTATGAGTCAGAATTGACTCGACAGCAGCAGGTTTGGTTTTTGTTTTTTTCTGTACGTACATATCATATCTATACGAAACGGGTCTAGTGCATAGCAGAAACAGCTAGTGTGAGCTATCATCATCATCATCATCATTTTTTATTCTCTCTACTAAAACAGAAAAAGTGTCCTTTCTGCCAAAAGATAGTCGCTCCACATGTTTCTATCTTCTTAGAAATGTTTGTCATTTTTCCAGAATCATTAATTATTTTATGTCATTCCCATTATTATATGAATAAGCTTTACTATATTCTGTCTTTAAAATCATCCTTCCCTGATACCAAATCTCCCTTCAATTTTCACCCTGATTATTTACACACTTTCATCGCCAAGGTTTTCAAGATAGAATAGGACTTTCCATCGGAGTAGGCCATATGGAGAACACTTTTCATTCCTCATCTTATCAGCCTTCTCTGAAACACTCAACACAGTTGGCCATCCCTTCCTTGAAATTCTCCTTTCCTGGCTTCTACGACATTATCACTTTTGGTTTCCTTTCTCTCTCTCTGGCTTCTCCTACTCAGTCCCATTACTTCTCTCCTTTCCTTCTAAACCCTGTGGGCTTTCTTTGTTTCTCATTCTACACTGTATCCTTATGTCAACTCCTTTATTGCCATGGATTAAAATACTGTCTCTGTGCTCCAGGAGCCAACATATGTATATTTATATCCAAGTCCTCCCTTCTGTAACTCAGACCATTCCTCTGTGGTTTTCCTTTTCTCAGCATAGGGCCCTCTAATCTCTCTGCATTATGTTGCTAGAGATGGAAGATTAGAAACCATCCCAACACAGCTTTGTCCTTACATTCTCCTCCCCCAGTCCAGTATGAATCTCAAACTATTCTAATTCTTTTTTTTTTTTTTCTGAAATTACTCTCCATTTTTACCTCTGTGTTGTCACTCTCAATTAGTTCT
>NW_004444282.1:514514-515704 GCF_000243295.1 Trichechus manatus latirostris | reverse complement strand
TCCTGCTGCCCTGAGGGGATCTGGCCTGGACATCAGATCCTCCCCTACTGGCTCTCGATGACTTCTGCACTGCCTGCAGCCCTAAGGGGACCTGGCCCAGACCTCAGGCCCTTCCCGCTGACCCTGGACCCCTCCTAGTGCCTTCCACTTCCCTGCTCCAGCCCCTGGCCCGTTCACGATGCAGACAAATGACCCATCTCTGCCCCTTCCTACCCTGCTGAACCTACTCTGGTGCACCATAGCTGAGTGACCAGCCCTGCACACCTAGACAAGGTAGTGAGAACTATCACACCCACAGAGGAGCAAGCAACAAAGCAAACCTGGACCACCTGCCCAGACATAACCAAATAAAACAAAAAAGCAGGATGAAACAAACAAACCTACAATCAATAAATCAAGAAAATAATACCTGAATGTCTTGGAGACAGCAGACAATATCAACACTTAAAATCAAACAGGACAAGATGGCTCCAGTAAGCAACCAGAGTAAAGCATCAGTTGAGCTTCCAGCAGAAGAAAAAGCAATGAAACTACCTGATAACCAAAAAAACCTGTTTCTGTGGAGTCAATTCTGACTCATAGTGACACTACAGGACAGAGTAGAACTGCCCCACAGAGTTTCCAAGGACGAGCCGTTGGATTCAAACTGCCAACCTTTTGGTTAGCAGCCAAGCACTTAACCACTGTGTCACCAGGCCTCCAAACTACCTGATAGGGAATTCAAAAGTCTAATATTCAGGTCTCTCCAAGAGATTAGGAAGGAGATCAAGGAAAACACAGACAAAACAATAGAAGAATTCAGGGAAATAATACAAGACAAAAATATCAAAATAAATAAACAACTAGAAATAATACAATTAGAAATCCAAAAGACAAACAACAAGACTTTAGAAATGTACAATGCAATAGAAGGTTTTAGGAGCAAATTTGAAACAATGGAAGACAAAAACAGTGAAATTGAAGATAAATGTATGTATGCCAATTTATTTGATGAAAAATCAGAGAAAAGAATGAGGCAAAATGACGAAAACCTAAGAACTATATGGGATACAATCAAGAGCAAAAATCCGAGCATGATCAGAGTTCCAGAACGGGGGAGAAAATGGAAAACACAGAGACTATCACTGAAGATTTGCTGACGGAAAACTTTCCTAATATCATGAAAGATGAAAAGCTGACCATTCAAGAAG
>NW_004444282.1:511783-513564 GCF_000243295.1 Trichechus manatus latirostris | reverse complement strand
AAGACATAAATATATTGAAAAAGGATAGAAAAAAAATATATCAAGCAAACAGCAACCAAAAAAGAGCAAGAGTGACAATACAAATCTCAGATAAAATAGACTTTATGGCAAAATCCACAATAAAAGACAAGGAAGGACATTATGTGATGATTAAAGGGACAATCCACCATGATAACATAACCATAATAAATCTCTATGACCCAATGACAGGGCTCCATAATACATAAAACAAACTCTAACAGCACTGAAAAGAGAAATTGCCAGTTCCACAAACACAGCAGGAGACTTCAACACACCACTCTCAGTAAAGGACAGAACATCTGGAATGAAACTCAGAAAAGATACAGAAGATCCAAAGGTCACAACCAGACATCTTGACCTCATAGGCACATATAGAACACTCCACCCAATAGCAGCAAAGTGTACATTCTTTTACAATGCACATGGAACATTTTCCATAATAAACCACATCTTAGACCACAAAGCAACCGTCAACAAAATCCAAAACACTGATATAATACAAAGCATCTTCTCTGATCACAACGCCATAAAAGTAGAA
The DNA here is from genome assembly GCF_000243295.1 of Trichechus manatus latirostris. Taxonomy (NCBI): domain Eukaryota; kingdom Metazoa; phylum Chordata; class Mammalia; order Sirenia; family Trichechidae; genus Trichechus; species Trichechus manatus. The sequence continues at coordinate 513,005 of NW_004444282.1, read as the reverse complement.
ATTAATTACAGGAAGAGCAAGGGAAAAAAAAAACAAATAAATGGAAACTGAATAACACCTTGCTTAAAAACCACTGGGGAATACAAATGTCATAGGCTGGATTTTCTAGAGAAGCAACACCAGTAAAGGGAATAAATATATGTAGAGAGAGATTTATATCAAGGAAGTGGCTCATGCAGTTGTAGAGGCTGGAATGTCCCAAGTCCTTGGTCAGGATAGAGGCTTCTCCTGATTCACATAGCCACAGGGGCTGGCGAACCCAAGATCAGCAGGTCAGAGAGCAGGGATCTTGCTCACAGGCTTTGAAGATCAATGAATCCCAAGATCGGCAGGCAAGACCACAAGTAAGCTGCTAGTTCAAGTCCCAAAAAACAGAGGTTAGATAAACAGGAACCAGCTGCAGGATCAAGAGCAAGCAAAAGCCTTGCCAGAATATCCACTTACATTTGATGCAGGCCATAAGCCCAAGAAAATTTCCATTCAAATGATTGGCTACTCACAGAATATCTCATCATGGAGGTGATTACATTATATCAAATGTCATCATGAGAGTGATCACAACATCAAACGACTGCCCAACCACCAAGAATCATGGCCCAGCCAAGCTGACACACAACCTTAACCATCACAGTCCACCTCTTGTCAACTTGGCACCTGTACACATCTCTTTAAAACATACATAAATCTCTGAATAAAGACAATTATAAAGTCATACTGGTGCCTAACCTGATACAATGAACACATGTACACATGCAATAGCCTTGTTTACATCTTACATTTGTAAGTGAAAAAAACAAAAATATTTGATGCACACATACAAAGCAGAAATACTCATAACAATTACAGTCCTCGTTTCTGCAACTGGTCACATGGCTGTAACTGGTATGTATTTAGAGCTAACTTCTTCCACCACCCATTCTGTATTCCCTTTGCCCTCAGCAAGCAACTCAGCTGGTTGTGGTTTTTGCCTGGTTGGGTAACCCAAACCTTCATTCCTGAAGGGTCTGGTGCATTAGTAGTCATGTGGGAATTGAGTTGCTGTAGTTTTCCATTGACTTTAATCATAGGGCACGGTAACACCAAGAGAAACCCTAAGGATCTCCTGCATTCCCGATATACTCTTCTTTACTTCCATTATGTAATATCAATCCAATTTCCTCTTGGAAATCAGGATCAGCCACACCAGTCAGTATGATAACTCCCTTCTTTGCTTTTTGATCCA
>NW_004444282.1:503220-504777 GCF_000243295.1 Trichechus manatus latirostris | reverse complement strand
CACACAAATAGACATATGCACACCCATGTTCATTGCAGCATTACTCACAATAGCAAAAAGACAGAAACCTAAGTGCCCATCATCAGACGAATGGATAAACAAACTATGGTACATACACACAATGGAAAACTATGCAATGATAAAGAACAATGATGAATCTGAAAAACATCTCACAACATGGATGAATCTCGAGGGCATTATGCTGAGTGAAATAAGTCAATCACAAAAGGACAAATAGCGTATGAGGTCGCTGTTACAAAAACTCATGAAAAGGTTTACACACATAAAGAGACAGTCTTTGATGGTTATGAGGGAGGGGAGGTATGAGAAGGGAAAAACACTAAATAGACAATAGATAAGTGGTAACTTTGGTGAAGGGTAAGACAGTACATAATACTGGGGAAGTCAGAACAACTTGACTGGGGCAAAGTCATAGAAGCTTCACAAACCAATCCAGAGGTACTGGGCTGAGGGCTGGGGACCATGAGGGGACATCTAGCTCAAATGGCATAACATAGTCTATAAAGAAATTGTTTTACATCCGAGTGTGGTGAGTAGAGTCTGGGGTCTTAAAAGCCTGTGAATGGCCATCTAAGATACGTCTACTGGTCCCATCTCAGCAGGAACAAAGGAGAATGAAGAAGACCAAAGACACAAGGGAAAGATTAGTCCAAAGGACTGATGGACGACAGCTCCACCGACTGCTCTCGCAGGGGTCACAATAGAGGATACCAGACAGAGTGGGAGAAAAATGTAGAACAAAATTCAAATTCAGCAAAAAAAAAAGACCAGGCTTGCTGGTCTGACAGAAACTAGAGAAACCCCGAGACTATGGCCCCCAGATACCCTTTTAACTCAGTACTGAAATCACTCCTGAGGTTCACCTTTCAGCCAAAGATTATACAGGTCTACAGGGCAACAGTAACACATAAGCCATGTGAGGCACGTGATTCCTAATTCAGTTCATGGATAGGAGACTAATGAGCAAAGCAAAATCAAGAAGGCAGGAAGGGAAAGGAAAACTGGACGATGGAATCACGGAACCTGGGGCGGAGAAGGGGAGAGTGTTGAAACATAGCAGTATTGGCAATCAATGTCACAAAACAATTTGTTTATTAACTGTTTAGTAAGAAACTAATTTGCTCTGTAAACTTTCACCTAAAGCACAATTAAAAAAAAAAAAAAAGCATGACAAAGTCTAATTCATTTAAAAAAGGAAAACAAAAAGTGAGAAAATGGAAAGAACATCCTACCATGGGGTTGGGAGATGAACTTTAGTTCTCACTTTCCTTGTTTCTTTGGCAGATGCAAGATGGGGATATTGGTAGGATGGAACAATTAATTAGACAACTCATTTGAGCAAGGAGGAAATAGAATAGTCACCTATTGCTCACAGTGTTAACATTTAATTTATGTGCTTCAAATGTGTTTGGTGCCGATCTGAATTACAAATTGAAGCTCAAAAAGTAGTTGTTCCTGGGTGCAGAATAAGAGTTGCAAGTCAGAAGTTTGCTATGGTCATTTTTTTTCCTGTACTATAAGTAATAAATCATGTTG
>NW_004444282.1:496524-503110 GCF_000243295.1 Trichechus manatus latirostris | reverse complement strand
TGAAATTCAAAGACATTGAGTTTTCTTTGTTTTTTTCTCTTATCTTCAGGGTTGGGTGACTACGTAAGTGTTCAAGTCTGTTGGTCAAGCAGGTGGGGGGGGGTTGATGGAGGTAGTGGAAATAGGCAGGTGATATGTATGGAGAAGAGGAGCCCTGGTGGCACAGTGATTAAGAGCCTGGCTGCTAACCAAAAGGTTGGCAGTTCGAATTCACCAGCAGCAACTTGTAAACCCTATGGGGCAGTTCTATTCTGTCCTACAGGGTCGTTCCGAGTCAGAATCGACTCCTCAACGGCACTGGGCTTGGTTTTGGTTTTATGTATGGAGAAGGAGTCCCTGGGTGGCACAAACGTTCAAGTGTTTGGCTACTAAGCTAAAGGTTGGCAGGTAAAACCCATCCAGAGATGCTTTGGAAGAAAGGCCTGATGATCTGTTTCTGAAAAGTCAGACATGAATACTGTATGGAGCCCAGTTCTACTCTGGAACACATGGGGTCACCATGAGTTAGAACCGACTCAACAGCAAATGGTTTTTGGGTTTATGTACGGAGAAACTAAGACTGAGCCACATGAACTTTTAAAAAGAGTGAACTATGGAGTCAGATTGTCATCTCAACTTTTACTTATAATATTTATGCTTTTTATTTCATATTTCCTAATGAACTTTCTACATATCTTTAAGTAAGAAATAAATATTAATATCAAGATTCATGCTAAGACAGGTATGATAAGATCAGCAAATCGTCTTTACTGCTATAAAATTTCCATATCTCCATTCATACTAAACAAGAATGTGAAACAGCAGGGCATCAAATTATTTTTGCTTTCCTGTAGCCACACATGTATAATTTATGAAAACGTTGGAATGCTGATAATGCTACAGGGAATGTGTAGAAACGAAACTTGTAAAATAGTGGTTTTAATTAGTGAGCTAGATCTTTTAACTATCATCTGCTTACGCTGAGATTGTCTTGGTAAGCAATTTTCTTTTCTTTTTTTTTCCTAAAGGAAACTGACTTTTGTCCATAGTTCCAGCTGTTAGGGTGCACACATTTCAATTCAAATGCAAATTGTTCCAAAAGCCTTATATATGCTTTCTAATCTAAATTTGACAATGTTTATTAACAGATAACCCAAAAAACAAACCCACTCAAACTGAGTTGATTCCAACTTATAGTGACCTCATAGGGTTTCCAAAACTATGAACCTCTATGGAAGCGGACCGCCACGTCTTTCTCCCGAGGAGCCGCTGGTGGTTTTGAACCGCCAACCTTCCAGTTAGCAGTCAAATGTGTAAACCACTGCACCACAAGGGCTCCTATTAACAGATAAGTAGAGCACAAATAATTATTTTTTGGTAAGGATTATTAAGTTTACCAAGTTGTGTAACAAATGCATTTGATATTTTATTGATTCACTTATAAATCTTTGACTTTTGATAGCCTTGTAAAAACTCGTTGCTATTCCTTAGCAGGAGAACAAATCATTTGGGGAGAAGTAACATACCTCAGTATATGCGTAGTAGACATTCGTGATCTCATCAAAGTAAATCAAGGCATGATCTCCAAGCTAATCAAAACACAAATTCATAAAGATGATTAGAGACCATCCCCTTAATTAGGAAATGCTCTTTTCCCCCAGTGCAAATTTAGTAGTATGGCACATAAATAATAACAAAGGCAAAGAGGAATATAATTGTTTAAAGCATATGCTAACAAGAATGGGATCTCTAGTCCAGCTGAACTGTAGGTGTTCCAAGCAATTTGGTTATTTAAATTTGCTCCTCACATGGGGTGCAAGGACTGTTGTGACTTCTATTTGCCCAAGTTTTATTAGAACTAGCTTGAGCACTACACTCCTTTCTGGGAGAAAAGTCAGTATCTAACTTGGAGAGCTGGAATCCTCCGCTTGATCATCCAAGTAATTCACCAACATATATAGCAAAAAATGGATGTTTACCAGGTCCCTATTCTGAAGCACTGAGAGGTTTGAATTCGTCAGCCCATGGCTGCTATCCCTACGTTTGTTCCTGAGGCCACACAACCCTGCTGTAGAAACTGGGTCTCTCTCATCTCTCCAGTGATGTTGGATTGCACTACAGTTAAGTCTTACTTTCTCTAGCTTCAACCTAAAGCATTCTTCTCTGGAGGATACTTCTAAAAGTGAACTCTCCTTTTGAGCTATATTCAACCCAGACTGAACTCTACCCTAGCCTTTAATGCTACATTATTTTCTGTGCCTGCCACCAACAGTCATTTTCCTCTGAGATGTCACCGCTCAAGAGATTCTCTGCCCAACAAAATGTGGACCTATTAATATCTTCAACCACTGTCCCTCTTACCCAGGGATAAAACTCAAGGGTCTGCTTTCTTTCACCCCCTGAAGCAGAGTTCTTTCTGCCCCCTTTATCCAACAATAAATCATTCAAAGAGCAGGTAATTCTCTTGATAGTAAGGAAAATCCAGACATTAAAAAATATAAAGTCTTATTTAGCTTGGAAGCAAGGGTCCTTCTGTTGGTGGGGGGTCCTTTCCCTCCCTCCCATGCCTCCCCAATGTCCTAAAATACTAAGAAAATACATTCTCGGAATTGTCTTAAAAAACAAAATTCTTGAAGGAAATGCCACACTACATATGGAAGGAGAAGGAAAGGAAAGAAAGTTTTTAAAAAGGAAATCAGGCAATAGCAGTTGCTTTTGGAGGTGGTAGTGGCAGTAGTTATACTCACACAGCACTTTGATTTTATAAAAATAAAACAAGAAAACACTATTTGATCTAGAGCACACTCTCCTAGCTGAGTATCAAAGCGTAACAAATATTCAAGATATGAATTTATCATTTGATGATAACTTATTATGTGGAAATGTGCCACTTTATTGGCTAATTTAGCTACAGAACTTTGAGTCTGTAGCTAAAGTGGCCTGATGGTTTTTATGTTAATTATACTCAGAACCAATATTTTGTGAAATAAGAAAAATTTTAAAATTTTGATCTATTACAATTTCCAGTTACAATTTCCAGAACAAGACCAGGGGCTGACTACAGAACACACCATCAATTGCTCATATGCAAGTTCAAGTTGAAGCTGAAGAAAATTAAAACAAGTCCACGAGAGCCAAAGTATGACCTTGAGTATATCCCACCTGAATTTAAAGACCATTTCAAGAATAGATTTGATGCATTGAATGCTAATGACCAAAGACCAGACATTTTGTGAAATGACATCAAGGACTTTATACACGAAGAAAGCAAAAGGTCATTAAAAAGACAGGAAAGAAAGAAAAGACCAAAATGGATGTCAGCAGAGGCTCAAAAAATTGCTCTTGAATGTTCAGTAGCTAAAGTGAAAGGAAGGAATGAGCAAGTAAAAGAGCTGAACAAAGATTTCAAGGGGCTGCTTGAGAAGACAAAGAAAAGTGTTATAATGAAATGTGCAAAGACCTGGAGTTAGAAAACCAAAAAGGAAGAACGTGCTCTACATTTCTCAAGCTAAGAGAACTGAAATACAAATTCAAGCCTCAAGTTGCAATACTGAAGGATTCTCTGGGCAAAATATTGAGTGATGCAGGAAGCATCAAAAGATGGAAGGAGGAAGGTGGGACAAGATGGTGGAGGAGTCAGACGCTTCCAGTGGACCCTCTTACAACAAAGACCCGAAAAAACAAGTGAATCAATCATGTATGACAATCAAGGATCCCTGAACATCAAAGGCAAAGTTGAGGAACCAGACTGAGTGGCAGGGGGAGGGAGAGACGGTTCAGAAGCAGCAAGGAGTTGCCAGACCTGACCCAGCGAGAGCCTGAGCCCTTCAGGCCTGATCAGCTCATGGGTGAGCCATGAGGCAGGGAGTCGGCGCTGTTCGGGAGGCCACACCGGCAGAGATCCAGTGGCAGAGAGTCTACTCAGCCACCCAGAACCAGTGAGAAGCAGCCCTTAATCAGCGAAAGATAAGTATTTGTGTCCAGCCTACAGCACAGATCAAAAACACCCACTTTAGGGAAAAATCTCTCTCCCATTTACCTCCCCACTCCCTGCCCTGCACTGGGTCCAGGACAGCTTCAGCAATTGCTGAGTCCCCTGGGCTGGAAGTAGGATCCGTCAGAGGCCCTGAGCCATTCTCCTGGCCTTGGAGAGTGAACAAATTAACAAACGGGCAGAAATAATCTGCTGGCTCCCCTAAGCCAGGAACTCAGGGTAGGCACAGATCCTTTGCCTAGCACAGGCATACGGGATCCACGGACTTTGAGTGCCTTTCCCCCTGCGTAGACTTGTGTGGGCCCATTATAACAGCGTAGGCCTTCATTACCGTAGTACTACAGGGTATATACCTGAAGTCTAACTTCAAATGTTTCAGCTGTGAAGTGGCAGGTTCGTGATATTTGACACTGCTCTGCCCATTAAGCAGGGTCTTCACCTACGCACATCAGGGGCCTGAGGACTAGTGGCTCCACCCACACCATCGAGGTACCCACGATAGGGGCTCAAGAATAAGAGGTGCCCCCTAGTCCTTACAGCCAGCAGCATTGGGTGCTCATAGTCCAGATGCAAAACCCACCACCTATGAGCTCTAGGGAATAGGTACATGCCTTCCTTCTGGACACTCAGGGGCAGCCAGCAGCCCCCTGCCTTGCTCAGAGTTGGTCCCCCTGATGCAGCCAGATGCCTGTGCCTACGCCAATCACCCATGCCTGTCTAGGACTCTAAGTGAGAGCCTACACCACAGACTTGGTGGCTAACTATCTGGGTATCTGAGCTGAATCCATACAGGAGGAGTGGGCAGACTCCTGAGCTCACATACCTAGTAACAGATCTAACCACCTGACAACAGGACATTAGAACATCAAAGTTGCCAATAATCAAACTAGCTCATGCAAGCAGCTGATTTGGGCATATCAAAACAAAACAAGAAGCTAGAACACAGTAAGCAAACATAAAATAAATAAATATAATAACTTACTGATGGCTCAGAGACAACAGTCAGTATCAAATCACATAAAGAGGCAGAGATGATGGCTTCAGCAAGCTTCCAAAATAAAGAATCTAGAAATTTCCCAGAGGAGTAAATTTCTTGGAATTACCAGAGGGAGAATATGAAAAATTAATATACAGAACTCTTCAGGAAATTAGGAAGGAAATTAAGCAAAATGTAGAACAAGAAATAGAGAAAACTAAAAAGATTAGAGAAGAGCATAATGACAAATTTAACAGGCTGCAAGAATCCATAGAGGGACAGCAATCAGAAATCTGGAAGATTAATAATGAAATATCAGAATTAGACAACTCAATAGAAAGTCACAGGAGCAGAACTGAGGCAGCGGAAGTCAGAATTAGTGAGATGGCAGATAAAGCACTTGACACCAACTTATTTGAGGAAAAATCAGATAAAAGGTAAAAAAAAAAAAAAAATGAAGAAACCCTAAGAATTATGTGGGATTCTATCAAAAGGAATAACCTACGAGTAACTGGAGTACCAGAACGGGGGAAATAACAGAAAATACAGAGAGAATTGTTGAAGATTTGTTGTCAGAAAACTTCCCTGATATCATGAAAGATGGCGAGATATCTATCCAAGTTGCTCATTGAACCCACATAAGGTAGATCCCAAAAGAAAGTCACCAAGACATATTATAATCAAACTTGCTAACACCAAACATAAAGAGAGAATTTCAAGAGAGGCTAAGGATAAACAAAAACTCATCTATGAAGGAGAGTCAATAAGAATAAGCTTGGACTATTCAGCGGAAACTATGCAAGCAAGAAGTCAATGGGATGACATATATAAAGCATTGAAGGAAAAAAAATGCCAGCCAAGAATTATATACCCAGCAAAACTATCTCTCAAATATGATGGCAAAATTAGGGCATTTCCAGATAAACAGAAATTTAGGGAATTTGCAAAAACCAAAACAAAATTACAAGAAATACTACAGGAAGTGCTCCAGTTACAAAATCAATAACATCAGACAACAACCCAAGACTAGAACACAGGACAGAGCAACCAGATATCAACTCAGATATGTAAACCATAAAAATAAATCAAAGCTAAAAAACTGAAAATAGGGAAACAGATGTCAATATGTAAAAGATGACAACATTAAAACCAAAAAGAGGGACTTAAAAAATGTAGACACAGATTTTTTTATATGGAGGGGAAGTCAAAGTGATATAAAGAAATAAGACTGGTATAAGCTTAGAAAAATAGGGGTAAATATTAAGATAACCACAAAGAAAACTAACAATCCTACAAGTCAAAATAAAAAATTAGAAAAATATAAAGACTCAGCAAATACAAAATCAACAACAGTGAAAAAGAAGAAAAGAAAATACATAAAGAAAAATAATTCAGCACAGAAAATTAAGAGGAACAAAGAAACTGTGGACAAAACACAAAAAAAGACATCAAAATGACAGCACTAAACTCATACCTATCAATAAATACGCTGAATGTAAATGGACTAAATGCACCAATAAAGACACAGAGAATGGCAGACTGGATTAAAAAAAAACACAATCTGTCTATATGCTGCCTACAAGAGACAAACCTTAAAGGCACAAACTAAAACTCAAAGGATGGAAAAAAATATATCA
>NW_004444282.1:490374-493197 GCF_000243295.1 Trichechus manatus latirostris | reverse complement strand
TCAGCACAACTGGACTATACCAAAGCTAAGAAGTTTCCTGAATACAATCAAACACTTTGAGGGACAGAGTAGCAGGGGTAGGGGTCTGGAGACCATGCTTTCATGGGACATGTAGGTCAACTGGCATAACAAAGCTTATTAAGAAAACATTCTGCATCCTACTTTGGTGAGTGGCGTCTGGGGTCTTAAAAGCTTGCAAGTGGCCATCTAAGATGGATCAGTTGGTCCCAACCACCTGGAATAAAGGAGAATGAAGAACACCAAAGACACAAGGAAAGTATCAGCCCAAGAGACAGAAAGGGCCACATAAATGAGAGACTTCATCAGCCTGAGACCAGAAGAACTAGATGGTGCCTGGCTACCACCAATGACCACCCTGACAGGCAACACAACAGTGAGTCCCTGATGGAGCAGCAGGTGGCAATTTTACAAGAACGGTGGTGTGTCATACATTTCAAGTTAGTCTCCCAAACAAAAATTTATACATAAATTTTATTTATTTATAGATTAAAACATAGTGTTTAAGTGACTAATGATTTTTCGAGGTCCCTGAGTAAGCCAGAAGACTCACTAGTCATTGGAAGTCTAAACTTTAATTTTTTTTTCAATTCTACATCAATGTTAGGTCAATCATAGGCATATAAAATAAGTTATGTATGTTTATACATACATTGGTTTGTGACCCTAATTGCTCTCCCTTTACTGTTACAGCACACTCCTCTTTTCCACCCCTGATTCCCCATGTCCATTCAAACAGCTCCTAAACCTGTCTGCCTTCCCATCTCACCTCTGGACAGAAGCTGCCCGTTTGGTCTCCTGTATAGCAGTCAACCTGATGGCAGTTAACAACAACACGTTCACATACAGCATTCTTATTTTTAAATAGATGTTTCAAAACAAGAGAATTTCCTTTAAGATGGACAAATTTTACAGTTACTCTTATTTTGTAAATTGGGGAGAATTTCTTAAAGATTATGTCTCTGATGCATGTGCTTGCATAACTTATAAACAGCAGGTCATATTTAGAAAACATCTTTGCTGCAAGGTTGAAGATGAAACTGAGCCTGTAATTATCTACAACAGTACTGAAAAAATAAAGAAGGCAATCAGATATGAAGATTCATAGAGTTTGTTCTTGTTTTATCTTTTTTACCCTGGAGTAATATTGATTTGGTAAGGACTGCTTACAACTATTTTCAAGAGGTTGTTTCCCAATTTTAATGCAATTTTAAAGAGACTTTTTCTTCTTTCAAATATGTACCAAGCCTGGAATTCCAAAGCTAAATGAGCTATACCAGTATATTGTACTTTACTACTGATAAAGAAAAGATAATGTATAAAGATCATCTGAGATAATGTCACTGAGAAAATGATAAGAAAATGAAGCACTTCATTAAATACAGTGTCTTGTTTTAAATAGAGGCATATACAGACTGCTCTAGAGTGGTGCTGCCTACTAATACTTCTGTGCTCATGGAAAGGTTCTATTATCTTTATCCTCCAATATGGTAACTTATTGGCTATTGAGAACTTGAAATGTAGCTATTGCAACTGATGGACTAAATTTTTTATTTTATTTTAATTTAAACAGTGCATATAGATTATAGCTGTAGAGAAACAGAAACTTGATACCTAAGTGAAGAAAGGAAACATGCCAAGTTCTCTTCACGAAGCACTTCGTTTAAGGATTGAGGGAAATTTTTTAGGAAGTATCTTACAACATGTTCCAAGATCCGAGAAAAAAATAATATGAGTGGAAAGAGTAGTTTAAGTCAAACACATGTATCAAAAAGTGAGCATTTTGTCATCTATTAACACATATGGGATAATACGAGCATATTACAAGAGGATTATCAGTCTAAGAGCTAAAAGAGAATATAAAAATTTAGAAAATGAGATACTACTGTTAACACAATTGCATTTATTTTTTGGAGAAAATAGTTTTTAGTACACCACAATGTGCTGAATCTCATTTTGTTTTGAACCTATTAGAGAAATATGATTATATGATGGCATAAATGTACCCAAATTTACAAGATTATTTACAGACTTTGAGAAAGTATCCCCTTTGCCTCATGTCTTTTAAGACCTAGAGGATTTTTTACTTTAATCTTACTAGAAATTGAGATCTTTCTTTAGGCAAAAGCTCCTGATTTTTCATTATTTGAAGATCTTTATACTATGTAGTGATGAGGACTGCAAAAGATCTGGAAGATTGGGAGCGTTAGTTCCAGGAAGTATTTGCAATCTGAGTGGGAAGACAAAATACACACGTGCAATTATTTGATGAGCTCCTAATAAACAGCCCCCAAAATGGGAAAGTGGTAATAAAAGTGCTGCTAGGCAGAGTATCTGGGAGCATTCAGAAGCTGTAGCAGTAGAAGACACAGACAGACCCGGAGCTTCAAAAGTAAGAAATGGATGTAACAGAGAAGCTTCAACTGCACATATACTTCTGTGTGAATACAAATTTCTGTGAAACATCCCACCTTCCATAATTTATCTTTTCTAATCTCTTTTACCTAAGCTCAAAATGGTAAGACCTTGTTTAAGTTTATAAGAACTGAAGGGAGAAGTATGATGGGTTATTACTGTTTCATTATGGCTTCGTGTTGCTTTGTTTTGCTTTCTCACTTTTTAAGCACAGATAGTCAAGGGCATGTTGCCACTGAACTACCTTTCAATGGGCCGTCTGCATGACAACCACTGTCACTGAAACTTTGCCTCTGACCTGAACTTAAAAACCATATTAGTATTGCTGTTATTGTTAGATGCCGTCAAGTCGGTTCCGACTCATAGCGACCCTATGTACAACAGAAGGAA
>NW_004444282.1:487551-490043 GCF_000243295.1 Trichechus manatus latirostris | reverse complement strand
AATAGTTCATTATTAAAAGAGAAAATATCAGACACGTTCTCAATTTCTTTTCTAAGTCCTTTTATGGTTTAATACTGCCTCCATGAAGTAAAGAGTTCTGCTTTGCAAAAAACAAAATTAACTGTGTCATTAAAACTTAAACTTTCTTAACTGGATCTTCCACCCTTTAATAATCTTTTTTAATGTTTTACTATAATGTGAAGTAAAACCAAATATAAAAAAAGGAATTTTATTTAGCTTTAATAACACATAGAAAACCATCTAGGCTAAGTAATAGAGTTAAAAATATTTAATGGGTGGTAACATACAGCAATGATTGTGAGGACGGTGCAGGACAGGGCAGTGTTTTGTTCTGTTGTACACAGGGTTGCTATGAGTCTGAACAAACCCAAAAGCACCTAACAGCAACAACAACAACATCACTAATATGGAAAGATTTTCAGGATATATTATTCAGTGACAAAAGCAAGGCACAGAACAGTGTATGCTTTGCAACTTTTCGTGAAAGAAGTAAAAATAAAAATATCTCTATATAAATTCTAGCAGGATACATAAGTAACAAAAGTAGTAAAAAGGATGAGGACAGGTATGGAGCAAGACTCATCTATATATACCTTTTTATACTATTTTGATCTTTGAACCATGTGGTTGCACTGAATCAGTTGCTTTCAAGTCGATTCTGACTCATAGCGGCACTATAGGAGTCCTGGTGGTGCAGTGGTTAAGCGCTTAGCTGTTACGGAAAGGTTGACTGGAGAAAAATGTGACAGTCTGCTTCCATAGAGATTACAGCCTTGGAAACCCTACAGGGCAGTTCTACTCTGTCCTACAGGGTCACTGTGAGTGGTTGCACTACCTAGTCAAACTAAAAATTAAATTAAATGTTAAAAAAGATATAGATAGACACCAATTTGCCATTTTATTGCTTTCAATATAAGACTATAGCTGTTACAAAAATGCCTGATTGTAATCAGAGCAGCAATTTAGGAAAGGAATTCTTACAAAATGTTAGATAAGAGATTAATAGTATTTCGTGCAGTGCTTCTCAAATTTTGTTGTGCATAAAATCACCCAGGCCTTTGATGAAAGTATATATTGTTGGAGCCTAACCCAGATTGCAATTAGTAGATCAGAAGTGGGGTTCCAGAATATGTACTATGACAAGCACCCTAGATAATTTTCATGCAGAAAATCATTGACCCTATTTTAAGTAACATTGGTTTAATGTCAGGGTATCTAATAATTTAAATTTTATGCCATAACATTATAAGATTGTCAAAAACAGTAAGCAAATCATTGCTCTAATGTCTGAGAATAGTAACTTCCTAACAAGAGGATGTTTCTGTTTTTCAAGTTTGATATGAGTGTATTGTGTTCATGAACTAATCTGAAAAGTTAATATTTGAAAGTTCAAATATTTCTTTGTATTTACATTAATTGGTCTGTTATATAATAAACCGTAAGAAGGTAGTAAAGAACACTGTAGGTTTATCACTCAAGACCTAAAATTAAGACAAAAAACTTTACAACTTCTAGAAGATAATATAGTATCTTGTAGATTTTAGAGATTAGATGCATACTGCTAAGTGAAAGAAATCTATCTGAAAAAGCTACATACTATATGGTTCCAACTATATAACGTCTGAAAAAGGAAAACCATTTGTTGTTGTTGTTAATTGTGGTTAAGCTGACTTTAACTCAAGGCAACCCTATGTGTGTAAAGTAAAACTGCTCCATAGAGTTTTGAAGGCTATGACCTTTCAAAATTAACCTATTGAGTTAATTTTTGTGAAAGAAGATGTAAGCTGTGTATCTAGATTTATTTTATTTTATTTTTTTCCATGTGTGTTCCACCACCATTTGTTCAAAAAAGATTATCCTTTCTCCATTTAATTGTCTTTGCTCCTTTGTCAAAGATGAGTTGGCTATATTTGTGTGGTCCTATTTCTGGCTTTCTATTCTTTTCCACTGATCTCTTTGTTCCTTCACCAATACCACACAGTCTTGATCACTGTAGCTTTATAGTAAGCATTGAAGTTGGGTAGTGTCAGTCTCTAACTCTGTTCTTTTTTTTTTTTTTTTTTGTACTTTAAGTGAAAGTTCACAATTCAAGTTAGTCTCTCATACAAAAATTTATACATATGTTGTTATGCAACCCCAATTGCTCTCCATATACTATGACAGCACACTCCTCCTTTCTACCCCTGATTTCCCGTGTCCATTCAACCAGCTCCTAAATCTCTCTGCCTTCTCATCTCACCTCCAGACAGGGGCTACCCATTTAAGCTCATGCATCAACTTAAGCTAAGAAGTACACTATTCACGAGTATCATTTTATGTCCCATAGTCCAGTTTAATCTTTGTCTGAAGAGTTGGCCTTGGAAATGGTTTTAGTTCTGTGTTGACAGAGAGTTGACAGGCTATGCTTTCTGGGGTTCCTCCAGTCTCAGTCAGACCATTAAGTCTAGTCTTTTACTAGAATTTAAGTTCTA
>NW_004444282.1:469567-484170 GCF_000243295.1 Trichechus manatus latirostris | reverse complement strand
CAAATGTTACATACCTGCCACTTCACAGCTGAAACAGTTGAAGTTAGACTTCAGGTATATACCTGATTGTACTGGGATAACGAGGGCCTACGCTGTTGAAATGGGCCCAAACAAGTCTATGCTGGGGGAAAGACACTCAAAGTCTATGGACCCCTTATTCCTGTACCTAGGCAAAGGAGCTGTGCCTACCCTGAGTTCCTGGGTTAGGGGAGCTGGGAGATTACTTTTTCCCATTTGTTAATTTGTTCTCTCTCCAAGGCTGGGAGAATGGCTCAGGGTGCATGACAGGTCCTACTTCTGGCCCAGGATACTCAGCAGTCACTGAAGCCGTCCCAGACCCAGTGCAGAGCAGAGCAGAGAGCGGAGAGGTAAATAGGAGAGAGGTTTTACCCAAAGCGGGGGGGCGAGGGGTGATGCACGCAGTAGGCCAGACGTAAGTACTTATCTTTCACTTGATCGAGGGCTGCTTCTCACTGGTTCTGGATGGCCACGTAGACTCTCTGCCACTGGATCTCTCCCAGTGTGGAAAACACCTCCTGAGCACTGCTGCTTGCCTCACCATGCACCATTAGCTGATCAGAACTGAAGGGCTCAGGCTCTCACTGGGTCAGTTCTGGCAACTCCTTGCTGCCTCTGAACCACCTCTCCCTCCCCCTGCCACTCAGTCTGGTTCCTCAACTTTGCCTTTGATGTTCAGGGCTCCTAGATTGTCATAAATAATTGATTCACTTGTTTTTTTGGGTCTTCGTTGTAACAGGGACCACCAGCAGCATCTGACTGCCATCTTGGCCCCGCCTCAATTTTCTGTTTCTTGGTGTAGGTAAATGCACAGGCCCACCTTGTGCTACATTTCTTCAGCTTCCACATCCTGGAGGTGCATTCCAGTCTCTTGAATGGAGTTTCTTTGAGACAACTGAAGACCTTGTGCATTTCTTAACAACTGATTGATTTGTGGGAACCTAATGCACCTTTGCTTTACCAAATGGTGGATGTGCGGCTCTTATAATTAACATTGATTCTTTCTCTTCCCTGCTGTCATTAGTTTCCTAGCCAGCTCCCTCCAAGAGACTCATGCAAGCAAGAAATAGGGATAATTTTCTGTGTTCCTATGTTCATGCGTATCATCCTTTTGTCAGTTTGTAGTACTGCGGTGGCTTGCATGTTGCTGTAATGCTGGAAGCTATGCCATTAGTCTTTCAAATACCAGCAGGGTCACTCATGGTGGACAAGTTTCAGTAGCGCTTCCACACTAAGACTAGAGAGGCTTGGTGATCTACTTCCAAAAATTAGCCAATGTACAACTTATGAATCACAGCAGAACACTGCTCATCTCACTTGCTTTGGACATGTCATTAGGAGGAATTAATCTCTGGAGAAGGACATCATATTTGGTAGAGGGTCAGCGAGGGCAATGGCGACCATCCTTGAGATGGATTGGCATACTAGCCACAATGAGGGACTTGAACCTGCTGACCATTGTCAGTTTGATGCAGGATAGGCAAGGTTTTGATACGTTGTACATAGGTCGCCATGAGTCAGCGTCAACTTGACAGCTGCTATCTATTATATACCTAACATTCACGAACATTATGGCACATACTAAATGCTGTTTATCTATTTGTGTAAAAAATAAATATTCAAACAGGGCCTTAAAAGACAGGAGGAAAAGCACATTTTACATAGAGAAAATAAGATAAGGGAGGGATGAGCATTTTTTGTGGACTTATTAAATCCTCTAAGTCACTATGCAAATTTTATTATGATTTAAATTTTAAAGTCAAAAGATTCTCTAACTCAGAGAGGTTGTATCCAAATTCATAGCACCCAAGTGCCAAACAAAGCCGTCCTTGAGTCTCTCAACTGCAAGAAATTGCTCCACCTCTCCCCGTGACCTGATTTGCTGTAGCGCTTGATCTGGACTCCTATGCTGGTTATCCTTTTCCATCTTGAATTATAATTATTTTTATAAATGTTCTAGCTAGATCATATAGTAGGTGGTAAAGTTCTCTGAGGGAAGGACCATTTCAATTCATCTTTGTGCCTACAACTTAAAAGACCATAGAACTATAGCATATTTGTTAATAGCACAAACCCTGGAATCAGACAGACGTGAATAGACCGGATGTTACTGACTTGCTGTGTGACTTGGCCACAGTGCTTAATATTTATATGCTTCAGTTTCCTTACCTGAAAAATACAATAAATATCTTTCTGGCTTGTGCTTGTAATAAAGATTAAATAATATATATAAATACTTTAAAATAATGCTTGATCTATAGTGAGCACTCATGAAATAGTATCTATTGTTTCCATTTTGTTGCACGTGATAAGCCCTCAATAAATATTTGTTAATTCATTGATTCTTTTTTTGAGGTTACATATGAATCAGGCTGGTAAAAAGCAAGGAAGGGGTCATACCTAGTTAAAATCATAGAAGAAATGTCTTAAAGTGTAATTGTCATTCAAGTATTTCTACTTTTAGGTATATCCACTTGTGAATCATCCCTTCAAGTCTTAACTTGTAAAGACAACTGTCAATTATCACCCAATAGTTTATTCTTGTGCATATTAAATGATGTTCATGAGATAATGCTCAAATAATATCAGATAGGGAAGACACAGGGGCTGCTTTATTTGAAAATTTTCCCAGAGATTGCAATATTTCCATCTGTAAAATGAATAATAAATCAAACCCCTAGATTAAGGCTAATTATTTTTGTAATTTAGGACATAAGAAATATTAAGCATAGTCATTTTCATTAAATCAATTGGGAATGAGAACTAATGGTTTTATGAGCTGCTTATTGTTCCAAATATCAACAAGAAAACTAGGTGTTTTCTAAGAAATAGGTAGCAGATAATTACTTCCATTCAACCTTGAATTATAGACTTTAAAGATTATCTTCCTTGGGTACTCATGCAGAAACATTTAACAAAGGATTTTATGACTCAATAAGGCAAGCAACGTTGCATACGTGAATCTCTTTTTTCAGACTATAGAAAGGTGTAAGAATATATGACTCCCCTAATCTCCAAATCATCCTTTCCTATTACATTTATTTCTTACTGGATGGGAACATTATATGAACTACAAATCATTACTGTAGTGGAAAAGCAAACATTATATGTCTATGTCTCTTTCTTGAAAGTGTTTCCCATAAGAATAGCCATTGTATGACACTGGCTGGTGTTACAGATTGCATTGTGTCCACCAAAAAGATATGCTGAAGTCCTAACTCCTGGTACTTGTGAATATGACCCTGTTTGGAAAAAAAGGATCTTTGGAGATATTATTTGTTAGATTAACATGAGGTCATACTAGAGTATGGTGGGTCCTAATCTAATCTGTATGGTGTCCTTGTAAAGGAGGAGAAGAGGCACAGAGAGACACAGGAGGAAGATGGCCATGTGAAGATGTATCTACAAGCCAAGGAACTCCTGAGGCTACCCAAAGCTAGGAGAGACAAGAAAGGATCTTCCCCTAGAAGCTTTGCAGAGAGAATGGCCTAGTCAACACATTGATTTGGACGTCTAGCTTTTAGAACTGTGAAACAATAAATTTCTGTTCTTATAAGCCACCCAATATGTGGTGATATTTTGTTTAGCAGCCTTAGGTAATGAGTACAGATGGGGAGCAAGGGTATTACTTCAACTATATCTGCATATTACTTTAAATGCCGTGAAAGCTTCCAACACAAGGTTTCTCTTTAACCTTCACTTTCTAATCCTTCAGACTTGTTGGAAGATTTTAACAAGATAATACCAATGCCCTTTGGAAAGATGAAATACTGAAGGTGGAGTAAGTTTCCAGATAGGGCATCATTTAGAAGAGCATTTTAATCATCCAGGTGAAGCTTGAAGAGGGCTTGAATTATGATTGTTGTTAGTTGCCATGGAATCGATTCCGACTGATAGCAACCTCTTGTGTGCAGAACAGAACTACTTCATAGCATTTTCAAGGCTGTGACCTTTCAGAAGCAGATCACTAGGCTTGTATTCCAAGGTGCCTCTGGGTGGGTTTGAACGTCCAACCTTTCGCTAGTAGTTGACGACTTAACCATTTGTGCCGCCCAAGGACTCTCTTGAATTAGAATTAGTTGCCATCATCTAAAAATAAACTTTTTATCCTTCATATTTTTTTTAGCACAAGTTCTAGTAGGAAAGGTGTTTCCTGTTAAATGGACTTACAATTTAATGAAGCAGTAAGCCATTTAAATCTAAAACTTGTAAGGAGAAAGTAGGTGATACATGCAGAGTTACTAGAGTTGAAATAAAGTTATTTGACTTCATGAGTACTTGAGCCTCTCTGTGATTATTCAGTTTCAATGCGGGATCTTTAAGAACTTTAAAGCAATGAACTCTGAGAAAGAAGGCACTAGCTTGACTGATTGGAAAGGCAGAAGGTAAAGCCCGGGAGCTAGGCAATGTGGAAACTGGATTAACACATCATGTCACGCAGCAGCGGAAAATCTCCTCGGGTGACTTTAAGACGTTCCAGAAGATCCAGGGAAGCCCTCTCCTAAGGGGCTGCCCTGCTGTCACTAAATTGGAATCAGTCCAAAACACCAGGCATGACTGTGAAGGGGGAAAAGGTGTGGAGAGAAAGGAATAAATCTGCAGAGTAAAGCAACAGTGAAAAAGTAACAAAAAGAAAATGTATCAGTGGTCACAAAAGGCTGGGGGTTGGAGGGAGGAGACTGACCGCTTGACTGTGATGGTGGTTAAAGGACTGAACACGTTTGCTAAAATTTATAGATCTATATATCTAAAAAGTGAATGGTCCTGGAGGTAAATGATACCTGAGTTTAAAAAAAAAAAAAATGAACATGATTCACTTAGAAAGGCGCACATTAAGAGAAGTAGAAAAACGTATTTACTGATTTAATCACAAAAAATTTAAATTGTAGCATGTGAATTAATATATGATCAGAGTTCAGAAAGAGAAAAAAACCAAAAGCCAAACCCGTTTCCATGGAGTCGATTCCGACTCATAGCAACCCTACAGGACAGGGGAGAACTGCCCCAGGTTGGGCTCTTCAAAGGTACAGAATGAGACTGATTTTAGAGGGCAAGGTGGTTATTACAGACCAATGCTTTTAAAGGAATGGAGGAGTAAAAGAGATCAGGCAGAGGAAGAAATCAAACTGTTATAGAGATCCTACAAAGCCTTGGCCCACTCAGCATGGAAATCTAGAAAGGACTGTCTATTACAGTGCCCAGTGTTGGGTGAAATTACCAGATCTGTGCACACCTGTCTTGCTCAATCAAGATGCAGGTGCGGTGGTTTGCTGCAACTGAGGCTGATGCTGAAGGAGCCAACAGTGGAGTCTGTCTGTACTCACCACAGTGAGTCTTTCCTTGAAGGAAGTCTGGGTGGTGCACCTTTAAATCTATCACAGTTAATTCTTGGTTCCCCTTGGATTGACTTCTCCACATATGTGCAAGGAGCAGTTCTTCCAGGATTTTGGCGACTTCTCTTCCTGAAAGGATGCTTAGAAGTGGGAGGTTAGTGAGACCAATGACAGCCTCAGCCGCTGCAGTTGGGCATGCAGCCACAACTGATACTTAATTGGAATCTTCTTCCTCCTCCACTATCCATTCTAGATTTTCCTCACCCTCACCTACCAGCTCTGCTAGTCTTAGTGGCTCGCTGGAGGTGTGAATCCTCATCTCCAAAAGGCCTGAACCCCTGGTCACCATGCCCTTCTCAGGTTGGGGTTTATGAACTCATCTATTTACTGTCCTGATTGGGTAGTGGTATATCGACAGATGCCCATGTGGATCACCTGAATTCCACATGTACTTCCCTCTGCTCCCTCCCCCCATGTGTGACAGCAGTCCTATTTCCTCCTGATGATCAGGGTCAATTACCTCTGCCAAGACAGTGTCTCCTTTTCTTTCCTGTTGATTCCTGGACTCAGGGATCCAAAGTACACAGGCAGCAGCCTTAACTTATCATTCAATGGGACACTTGCTGTGACCCCTGGAAAAAGTGTGTCTTCTCTGAGGACCAGGACTTCCAACACTTCAGAGGCCAGAGTTGTGGGGACAAAAGCACAAAGTCCCCTGATGGGTCCTTGGAAGTGATGGTAAGTGCACCATTCTTCCTTACACTCCCTGGTACTGGACCCAGATAGTCTTCATTTCTGGGATACTGTGCCATTTAAGTCATTAATTTAACCACATGCACTGAGCTCTGCAGGATAGCACCCATTTCTTGCAGACCATTGCCTCTAAACTGGCACATGAGCTGTGCCTTCAGCAGTCCATTCCAATGCTCCATGTAGACAGAAACCTCTGAATGCAGTAGATAACATCACTAAGGGGCCTCTCAAGCAACTCCTTTGCTGGAAAATACATCCTCTGGTTTGATGGGATGTTATGTGATCCCATGCAAGTAGATCAAACACTCTACAAGCCCTCAGACAACAGTGCTGGCTGGTACCCAGCATGCAGAAAAGGCAAACTCATATCTGAAATACATGTGTATTCCTGTGAAAATGAAGTGTTGCTCTTCCAGAATTGAAGGGCCCAGGGTAATCAACTTGCTACAAAGTGGCCAGCTGGTATCCTTAATGAATGGTACTCTGTTAGACTTCAGCATTGGTCTCTAATGCTGGAAGATTGAATACTTGGTGGAGGCAATATTAGATCAGCCTTGGTAAGTCACAGTCCATGGTTTTGAGCCCATGCATAGTCTCCATTCTGCCTCATGATCATTTTGTTTATGGGTCAAAATTACCTGCACTGGAGTGGTCAAAGACAGAATCTGGTTTACATCAGTCTAGTAGTTACTTTGAGTGCTTGTTTGTTTAGTGTTTCCTCTGTGGTGGATGTTCTACGGTGGGCATTAACATGTGACATAAACATCTTCACACTTTATAACTACTCCCTGTATATGTTCATCCTTATACCTCTACTCCAGACATCTTTGTCCCTGATCTAACAATCTTTTTCCTTCCAGGTCTCTGACCAGCAGCGAGGCCATTTGCCACTGCCTATGAATCTGCATATATTCTAACCCCATTCCATGTCTTTGTCTACACAAAACAGATGCCAGGGCACCACCTGAAGCTTTTCCCATCAGAGGTTATTTTCCCTCACCACTGTCTTTCAAGGCTACCCAAGAATAGTACTAATGCAGCTGTCTATGATGAACTGACCCACCCATAAACCAATCTTTTCGTCTTATCTCATCCTTAAGATGGCTCTGTGGGATCCCTCATATAGCCATTAGTATGAGCTAAGGGATGTGTGCTAATGTAGCAGTCAAAGGTTCCATGGGAGTCTGGGCTAACTTCTTGTTTGTGCATCTGTTCCTATTTATGTCCAATCCTAGATATACCATTTCCATTTTACAGTAGATTGTTGCTGGACTTGCCTGAACTTATGACTTGGTGGGTGACAGGATCAACCTGATGACTGACAATTCCAGCTGAGTGGTCCCTTGATTTCCCATGATCCGGCATTCCTCACCACAGCACAGTAGCCAGAAGTTGTTTTTCAAAAAGTGTGAAAACCTATGTTGCTGATGACATGATCTTGCTCCAGAACCCCAGAGACTTTCAATTGTGGCAATTCTGAGATTGCCTCAAACCTCACATAGTACTTTTTTCCCACCACTGATATCACCAACACAATAGAGTCCACTGGATTGTGTAGCCTGGGAAGCAAGGAGATGGCACGCTTCTTTTTTCATGGTAGGAGGTGCAAAGTGTAATATTTTATCTTTACTTTGGAGGGGATATCCTAGCACATCTCTTACACACCCTTACAATTTTTATGAAAGTGGAAAGTTTCTGAACTTCTCTGTGTTTATCTCCCACTGGCTGGAGTACATGTGTCTTGCCAGGAACTCTAGCATGCTGGCCACCTCTTGCTCATCCACCCTGAAAAATATAATTCTATCAATGTAATGGATCAATATGATGTTCTGTGGGATGTCCAGATAGATCTCTTAATATTATATCCTACGAGAGGGCAGGAGAGTTAGCAGAGTCTTCTAGCAAAACTCTAAACATACATTATTGCCCATTCCATGTGA
The DNA here is from genome assembly GCF_000243295.1 of Trichechus manatus latirostris. Taxonomy (NCBI): domain Eukaryota; kingdom Metazoa; phylum Chordata; class Mammalia; order Sirenia; family Trichechidae; genus Trichechus; species Trichechus manatus. The sequence continues at coordinate 476,126 of NW_004444282.1, read as the reverse complement.
ATGTGAACTATTTCTTACCTTCTTTTCTGATTGGCATAGAAAATAATTCATTTACCCAATCAATGACCCCATACCATGTACCTGAAGCTGTATAGATCTTCTCTAGCAAAGATACTATATCTTGCATGAGGGCAGCAATGTAACATAATATACACTTATTTAAGTATATATATTAATAATGTCCAGGTTATAAGTATGAACGAAGACCCTCAGTGAGGTAGCTTGACACAGTGGCTGCAACGATGGGCTCAAGCATAGAAACAATTGTGAGGACAGCACAGGACTGGGCAGTGTTTTGCTCTGTTGTACCTAGCATCGCTATGAGTCAGAACTGACTTGATGGCATCTAACAACAACAACAGGAACAACAACAATATATACGTATATATATATGCATACGCCCAAACTATGAGAAGGGGCATGAGGATACACTGGGTTTCTAGATGTCAATGTCAACTTATATACTTTGTCCATCAGTCTCATATTATCTGAGTAACCTCCTTTTTTGATATTGGCTGCAGGTTCCTTTGGGGAAGGACTGGGGGGAATCATTAAAATATAATTGTCATGGTGTTAAAAGGTGTTATTCCTAGAGGATCAGCCACCTCTCTAGTTGAAGCGTTCTGGCTCTAAAAACTGGCTCAGGTTGGAACCAGGACAAGGATTTGTGATTTTTTTATGGGGGTGACTCCCCTTTGCCTCTCACTTATTTGTCTCCTGCTGGTTTTAAGATTAATAGTGCCCTTGTCAGCTTTTATTAATCCCCCTTTCTACGCCATGCTCTATTGATCATCTCCATAACATTCTATGAAGTCACCTTGGCTTCCCGTCCATTATTATATTGTACCCTGATTTCTGGTAGTTAAGTACTTGTAGTTTACTGTTTTGGGAGCCTTCTCTGCTCCATTGCTATGGTGAGCCAAGTTCTGTAACAATATCTCCTGAACTACAGAGGAGAGTAGCTCCACCACAGCATTTTAGAGATGCAAGTTCCCCTCTCACCAGCACATTCCTATGGCTTTAAACGCTGTGCCATATGGGTCTTCCTGTGGAACATAATCTTCTATTAGCTCTTTTGTTTGTGTATAATATATACTTTTCTGTATACGTACTTCCCTGAATTTTTTAATGCTTTCCTCTACCATCTGCCACAGTAATTCTGGCATTTCAATTTTTCCCCTTATGGGCTATTACTTTTTCTATTTTTCTAGGAGCCTTTCTAGCAGAGAGTTCATACCATCTCCTGGGGTAGTTGCCAGTGTGTGAAGTCCTGTATTATGAGAAAGTACTTCCAAGTCAATAAACTCTTCCTTATCCAATTATTATTATTTAAAAAAAAAATGGATGTTATTTTTAGAGCAGTTTTGGATTTAAGGAAAAATTGAGCAGAAAGTACAGAGAACTCCCATATACCCCCTCTTTTCCTACAGTTTGTCGTATTATTAACATCTTGTATTAGTGTGGTACATTTGTTACAATTAGTAAATGAATATTGACACATTATTATTACCTAAATTCCATACTTTACATTAGGGTTCACTCTATGTTGTAGTTCCATGGGTTCTGAAAAATGTAAAATGGCATGTATCGACCATTTCAGTATCATGCAGAATAGTTTCACTGCCTGAAATTCCCGTGCTATACCTTCCTTATATTTATGCAAATAACGCACATCTGCTATGTTTGTTTGCCAGCTGCACCCTCCCTCTGCTTGCAGGGTATTTTCATCAGCATCTATGCTAATTTTTTTTTACAGCAACATGTAAAAAAAATTGGCATATTGGCACTTATAAAAATATCTTGAGGGGGGAGAGCGATGGGCAAACAAATGTAGAAGGCACTCATTATTTGCGTAAAAATACAGTATTCATCCCTCTCTTCCTCTCCCTGAACCTTTGGAAACCACTCATCTTTTTACTACTTCTATAGTCCTGCCATTTCCAGAATGTCATATAACAGGAATCATGCAGTACACAGCCTTTTCAGACGGCTCGTTTCACTTAGCAATATAAATTTAAGCTTCCTCCATGTCTTTTTATGGCTTGTCAGCTCATTTATTTTTATTGCTGCTTAATATTCCATTAGGAGCCCTGGTTGCACAGTGGTTAAAGCACTCAACTGCTAACCAAAAGTTCAGAGGTTTGAATCCACCGGCCATTCCACGGGAGAAAGATGTGTCAGTCTTCTTTCACAAAAGATTTACAGCCTTGGAAACCCTATGGGGCAGTTCTATCCTGTCCTATATGGTTGCTATGAGTCAGAATTGATTCAAAGGCAATGATAATATTCCACTGTGTAGACTGTACCACAGTTTGTTTACTAATTCACCCACTGAAGGATATCATGTTTGCTTTCAAATTTTGGCAATTATACATAAAGCTTCTATAAATGTTTGCCTGAAGGTTTTTGAGTGGACACGTTTTCAACTCATTTGGGTAAGTGCCAAGGAGCACGATTTCTGGACTGCATGGTAAGATTATATTTAGCTTTGTAAGAAACTGTCGAACTGTCTTCTAATGTGGCTGTACCATTTTGCATTCCCACTAGCAATGGCTGAGAATTCCTGTTGCTCCACTTCTTCACCAGCGTCCATTGTTGTCAGTGTTCTGGATTTTAGCCACTCTAATAGGTCTGTGGTGCAGTGGTTAAGAGCTACCACGAGCTACGGATGTTAACCAAAAGGTCAGCAGTTCAAATCCACCAGCCGCTCCTTGGAAACCCTGTGGGGCAGTTCTACTCTGTCCTGTAGGGTCACTATGAGTTGGAATTGACTTGACAGCAATGGGTTTTTTTAATGTGTAGTAGTATCTCATTATTGTTTAAATTTGCATTTCCCTAATGACATATGGTGTTAGTCAGCTTTTCATATGCTTCTTTGCTATCCATGAATCTTCTTTGGTTCCAAGTATGTTTTAACACCTTTGATTAAGCACCTTCGCAATCCAGTCTACATTTACTCCTTCAGGTCCACCGGCTAAGTCTTGCAGCCACTTTAGGGTATAGTCCTGTTATCCTTGTAGCTACTATTTTCTATATACGTCTAACAATCTGATACATCACTCTCACTAGTGCATCCCTTTCAATCATACACCCGAACGCATTGTGACAGAGACTGTTCATTGCTACCAGGTTGTTGAATAATTCAGCTCCAAAACCCCATACCTACATGTACTTTCTCAGACCCCTTCTGGTATCAACTGTCAAAGGTTGGATTCTCTGGAAGCAGATTCTTAGATGGAGTCTTGAGTGGAAGATGTTCATTAGAGATCAACACCTAAGATGGAAAAGGGATGTTAGCAGGATTGAGCAGAAGAGGAAATCAAACACTAATGCAGCCATGGTTTGATAGAGCAAAACTAGCAAAGATCTCTGGAGAAAGTGTTGCCCACCAAAATATTTCACATAGGGCCAAAGTAACTGGGTTTTTATACATCTGCTGCACTCAGTCACCAGATGCAAGCTACTCAAGGAAGGAAGTGATATCAGATGATGTGACTTCCTGCAGCTAAGGCAGAATCTGAAGGAGCTAACACTTAGAGACTGTTAACCACCCTTTCTGCAGCTGTGCAGCAAGACTTTCTCTGAACGGGACTTTGGAAACACATCTGTGTCTACCCCATGGCATAAAGCTTCTCAAAGAACAAATAAAACACGAACACACAAACTGCCTGGTTTTTCCACTGTTCAGACCTGATTTTCTTAAAGAAAACTATAAGCAGGACCATTTACTGTCAAATGTCCACATTCTTCAGCAGTTTGTACTAGTATTCGTCTACTAGTCTCTAATTTGACGAAGAATCAAAAGAGGTCAGAAGGAATGTGTGGCACATTGTGCTTTCAAATGTGGCTGTACAAATATCTCCCATCTCATTTTGCTCTCCTAAAACATAGCTTTGCCATTCCCTCTAGAGGTGGAGTCTCCATCCTCTGATGTGATGAGTAGAATTCCTTCTCAAACATGTCCACGCCCTGATCCCTGGATCCTGTGACTATGTTGCTACATGGCCAAAGGAAGTTTGTAGGTGTAATGACCTTAAAATAGGGAGATTATCCTAGATTATCCAGGTAGGCCCAATCTAATAATATGAGCCTTTAAAAGTAGAGAAATTTCTCTGGCTGGAAGCAGGAGAAAAGCTGCACTGGAAAGGGTAGTCAGAGTAATTGAAAGTATGAGAAGGCCTTGATACCATTGCTTGTTTGAAAATGAGGGGCAATGTGTTGAGGAATGCAGGTGGCCTTAAGAAGCTGAAAGAATCCTAGCGGACAGCCATGAAGAAAGTGAGGACCACAGCCCTACAAATGCAAGGAACTGAATTTTGTCAGCAACCTGAATGAGCCTGGATGTGGATGCTCCCCCACAGCCTCTAAGTAAGAGCACAGGCTGCCGACACCTTGATTCTGGCTTTCTGAGACCCAGAGCAGAAGTACCAGTCAAGCCCATGCAACTTCTGATTTACAGAACTGTGAGTTAATGAATTTGTGTTGTTTGAAGCCACTAAATTAGGTGCAATTTGTTATGGCAGGAAAGGAAATTTAATACTGATTTTATGACTTGCTTGTAACAAATAGAATGTAGTGAAAGAGACACCCAATGACTTTTGAGTCTAGGTCAGCTTCGGCCTGGCTCTTGAAACCCTAGCTCCCAGTATTGTGCCTCTTGGAACATAGCCATCAGTAAGCATTCCAAAATGTGTAGACAGGTCATGTTTAGGTATTATAATCAGGAGTCCCAGCTGAGCCCAGCCTTTGAGTCATTCCAGGCCAGATACCAGACATGTGATTGAAGAAGCCTCCCGATGGTATCAGGGCCCTGTGTTCCAGTATCTCAGTTGAGGCTCCAGACATTATGGAGCAGAGACAAGCCATCTCTGCTCTGCCCTTTCAAAATTCCCGACCCACAGAATCCATGAGCATGATAAAATTACTGTTGTTGATTTATACCACTATTTGGGGATTTTTTTTTTTTTAACTCAAAAATAGTAACTGAGGCAGAAAGAACGGAAGAAAAGATTCTTTCAAATAAAAAGAGAGATAGCCTTTCAAGATACAATACCTAGAGTGGAAAAGAAATAAAATTCTTTTTAGAATAGATATGGTGAAGAAATTTATTTTCAAATTATAATTTGGCTGAATGACACAGTAAGAGAATATCTTTTTATGCACTACTATACAACCAGGTCTCTAACTCCTATATGATAAATAGTCCTTCTTCTATTTAATCAAAGCTGTATGTTTATTCTTAGCTGAGCAAGATATTTATTAAAAGTAAAATGCCAGTGAAATGATTACTTTTTCTATAAAAATTATTTCTGGATTTGGCAATTGTCTAACTTTCATTTTAAAAATTAAGGAGATAAGTTTAATCAAATATCAAATGGCAATCAATTTCAAATTGACTTTTCCCATTCAAGTTAAATCAAATCAGTTTATTTTACTTATGTTATTTTATTCTGAAGGACAATATATTTCCTAAACATGTACATATTTTATATATAATACCCCCTTTCATTACTTTTAAGCATTACAATTTACAAAGCCATTCCATTTATATTACCTGGTTGACCCTTCTTAATAAGCAAATTAATTCTCTATTACTTGTGAAGAAATTCAAGTTTTAAACATTTCTGTGCTGTTGCCAAAGTAGTACAATGGTACAATGCCCAACTAGGCCTATATCCAGTTATTTAGATGCCTCTTAAAATACTCATTTCAGACATTTTATTGTATTTTCAACTAAGTGATTATAGGGTTTTTATTCTACTTATGAAAAACCATATTTTATATGAAAACACTTGTCCACAGATCTACTTGTATTTAAATATTTATAGCAGCTCAAGCTCAAAATGAAAATAATTCAAATATCCAACAACATGTGACTGGATAAGGAATGTGTGGTATTGCAACAGAACACTACTTAGCAATAAAAGAGTACTACTCATGAATAGAATAGAATACTATTCATCAATAAAAGGAACAAACTATGGATGGATACACATGAGCATATGGATGAATTAAAAAAAAAAACAAAAGCAGCTAAACAAAAAATTACATGTACTATCATTCCATTTATATTACACTCTAAAGGGGAAAAATAATCTATAATGATTAAAATCAGATTAGTGATTGTCTGGCGTGCAGGAAGGATTGTAACCAAATGGTATGGGGGAAATTTCTAGGATGATGGATGCTCTTTATCTCGACTGGGGTGGTGGTTAAATGGTTACACAAGTTTGTCAAAACTCATCAAATTAAACACAATGTATGCATTTTAAATGTGTATAAATTATACTTTAATAAAGTTTATGTAAAATAAAATAACACTGTTACATTGACAAAGAAAACCACAATTTCTGTTCGAGTCTTTGACATCATGGAAGAAAGCTCATTCTTGCTCATGAAGGCTAACTGTGGAAGAAATCTACGTGTCTTTGTTGAAATATGTTTCTGAGTCTCTGGATAACTTTTCAACTCAATAACTAGGATGGTCTATTACAGTTTAGACTGAAAAAATTTATGAAGACTATCATCCAAGAAACACAATATTCTGATATTTATGCTT
>NW_004444282.1:467973-469050 GCF_000243295.1 Trichechus manatus latirostris | reverse complement strand
GAGGCACATTCCATCCAAACAAACAGACCTGAAACATCTGTAATAGTTAACATTACAGATCTCATAAAGATTATTTCTTGAAAAAAAATTTCATTAAAAAATGATAATTCAAGATCGTAATTAGCAAACTCCCAGAAAAGTTAACTAAGTATTAAGAAATTAAAGATTATTATACAGCAAAACAGCACAAAACAAATATGTAGTTTTGGTCAATTCTGGGCAGATGGAAAGCAGAAAAACAGCTCCTGAACAGAAAACAGAGGGCAATATGATCTTAACTTTAAGTAAAGAAACAAAGCAACAGCAGCTGAAAAACCCAACTTACTGAGAAGCAGGCAGTTGAGAGTATTTTTTGAGTTAAACTCTCCTGTGACCTATGAGGCCTTATGTAATGCAAACAATGACTAACCTTTCAAGGACGTTCCAGGCACATGGCAAGTTAAACAAGGGTTACAAGTTAAGCATGTAACTTTATGGTAACATTTTGTAAAGCATTTTGATTACCACTGCTGTCCAAACTATAAGAAATAAACATCTATATTTGGTTTAATAGAAAAGAACTCTACCATGTATAAGTATATTGTCGTCATCTGTTGAGATTATTTCTGTGGATCTTTACACCCCTGAAGTGCTTGTAATATAGAATTTTATAGAGTGAAGCTAATTATTAAGGCCCCAATATAAAAACCTAGACTCAGGTTAAGTGACCCATCCACAGCCACACATACAGGAAAAGGCATTAAAGCCTAGTAGAGCCCTTGGTACTATATTTAGTCATTGTTGATTCATTCATCAACAGAATTCATTGAATATTAAATATTTATGTCACTATTTAAAGGATCCCTGTCTGAAAAGTTTATAATTTATGATGAGAACTCTTAATCCAACTTTCTAATCTTATATGTTTCAGAATAATTAGCATATTCACAAGAAGGCATATATAAGACATTTATATTTATGACCCGGAAAGTTATTTATGGATAGTATTAAATAAAATGTACAATTAGGAAAACATCAGTGGACAACAGTTTAAATGCAGATTCCATCAAGAGATTTCCAGAGCCTCCAAACTAATTA
>NW_004444282.1:466787-467873 GCF_000243295.1 Trichechus manatus latirostris | reverse complement strand
TAGATATACTCAATACATCTATAATAATAATCTAGGAGCAGTGGAAAGACTTCTTTCATACTTTGCACATTCTATCAAGCCAGCCACAGCAATCATATTCACAGCTGCTAGCTGGCTACAATTTTGGTCACAGTATGCTGCCACTGGATGGCAGGTGCAGATTTGTTTTCTCTCAGGCTGAGAGGAATATTGGGACATTTGATCTTTGTCCTTGGTTAAAACCAATCTTTTGTGTGTATTCTACACACACACACACACACACACACACACACATTTACTTTGCTCTCACAGAGTCTTGCCATGAAAAGGCTGTTACATCAATTTTGAGTGGTGAGAATATATTTATATACTTTTAGTTTTGACTGAGAACAGAGTATTCTCATAAGCTCCATATTTAAATGGGTCTTTATGCTTTATAAATCTTATTTATAAGCATACTTATATGCCTTAGGATTTGTAATCTTATTAATAATGCAACAACTTATCGGGCAGAATAGGCTAGGCCATGTTCTGGTGCAGTTCTACTCTGCACACATGGGGTCGCCAAGAGTGGGAGTCAACTTGACTTTAACTAACAACATATTCTGGTGACAAATAATGTCTGAAATCTCAGTGGCTTAACATTATGATGGTTTCATGTCCACACAAAGTCCGGTGCAAGTCTACAGTCTATCTTTTAGGGACTCCATTTTATAGCTACCCCATCTGAAACGTGAGGCCACCAGGGACACTGTGGCAGGGAAAGAGAGGAAAAAAAGCAGCACAGTGGCTCCTAACTGCTTTTGCCCAGAAATGACACGCCACATTCCTTCATACTCCATTAGAATAATTCATATGGCCCCAATATAGCTATAAGGGAAGGTGGGAAATGTAGAGGGGCAGATCATGGACACTGTGAGCACCAACACATACCTGTTGCCTATGGTCACATGGTCATCTCTTTCCTCCATGCAGCGAGAATTATTAATTACCTTCTAATCAATAGGAATTTGTGCTGGGTGCTGGAGGATACACAGATGAAACGTCATCTCTATTCTCAAACAGCCAAGAGGTTGGGGAGACAGTTAAATAAAACTTATTATAATA
>NW_004444282.1:450148-465304 GCF_000243295.1 Trichechus manatus latirostris | reverse complement strand
GCCTTTCTTATGAGGCATATCTGGGTGGACTTAAACTGACAAGTGCTTAACTATTTGCACCACCCAGGGCCCTGATAATGATAAGCAGTTAATAAATAAGTGTAATTATTATTATCACGATTTTGATTCTGAGTCCCTTAGGTTTCAAAGTTCAGCTTATTTCCGCTCAATTGCCTTGGCTTTTTATAAATGCTTTAAGCTTTAGAATAAAAACGACAAACTTCTAGTAAGTTATATTATTATCTAGGATTAACATAATATTTTATATTTTTCACTTTTTGGGAGCAGGCATGGGAGGGGGCATTGAAATTGGCAGAAAAACTGCAATAGGAGTTCTGGAATCCAAGCCCACATTTATTCTCATGACAAGTTCCTTTTTCTCTAAGTGGTTCCTTTTTCTCTAAGTACCAATTCAACTTTAAAGACACTTATAAGGGTCCAATCTTTGGAGTTACTCAAATGTTCATTTCTAGCCCTTCCTCTTTTCCAACTTCCCCAAGAAACATATAGACATGGGAGAAAATTAAAAAAAAAAAAAAAAAAGTGAAAGAAACGAAACCAACAACTGGGGAATTACCATTATCCCTAGCACTATTCATTTGTCAAATAGCTAGTCTTATTTTGAGGAATTAAATATTTGAGAACCTAAAAATGAATTATTTACAAATGACTTCCCTCCACTTCTTTCCTATTTTTGACCTCTTGTGCTCTTTCCTGTACTCCTCCGACCTTGTGGTACATTTTTTTCTGTTGGAGTGATTTGGTTGGTGAGCCTAATCTCCAAACTCTCCTTACTTAAAAAACGAAACAAACAAAAAAAACTACAACAATAAAAAAAAAAAACCAAAAAAAACCCTCAATTAAAATATGTCCCAACACTTTCCCTCCAAGCTCACAATGAGGATCTTTTAGCCGCCAAGCACTCTGCCAGGCTCTTCTGCATTTGCAAGCTTTCTTCTTCTACAGGTTGCAAGTCTCCCTATAGTACCTAAAACGCAGCTACCTCACCGCTGGCTCCTACTTTAGGCACGGGATAAAGCGTGTCACGTGCTATCTGGAACAACAGATCTCTCTACTTGCCTTTTGACTTTCTCTATCGGTCACAACAAAAATCCGAAGTGGAGCGCTCCGAGCCATAAAGTGTCTATACCAGTGACAGCCGCTTGGAGCATGCTCAGTCCGCCTGGAGCCACCCGGCGGCAGCTTCCTCTCCGCCCGCGGTCGGTGGGGCCTCTGCAAAGCCGGTGCCGCTCGCCTTCCGCCCACCCATCCCCGCCCCGTCCTTCCCTCCTGGCGTGCGTTCCAGGGCACCCACAAGGGCGTTCATCACCCGCGCCTCCCCTCCCCACTGCCTCCTCTCTCTCCTCCTCCTCAGGCTGCGACTAGCGAGGAGACGTCAAGGGACATAAATAAATAAATAATTCCATTCACCCGTTGACAGCGAGGCGAACCGGCTAAGCTGGGCGGGGGTACCAGAGAGCTGCAGCGCCCACCCTATGCCAGAGATCAGGTAAAGTAAGTACACCGGGAAGGAAGGGAGGAGGAGGCAGGAGGCGCCCGCGGAGGAAGGCGAGCGTGCGACTGCAACCGGAGCTGCCTGGGGAGCCGCACGCATGTGTAAAAATAATGGCCAGCCTGCGACAAACGCGCCAACGCGGAGTTTACCCGCAAGCCCTTATATAGACAAAAATCCCGAAGCTGCCGCCAGAGGAGAGCTCGCGACAGCCGCGCGCCAACAGCGACGTGTGAGCTGCGGCGGGCGTAGCCTGGCGCGGGAGTTCTCACGTCTGGGCGGTGGGGCCTGAGGGGTCCCGGGCGGAGAGGAGTCCCGCGCGCCTGCGTGTTTCTGACCAGGAGATGTTCCTGCTCGTTGTGTTTACACGGAGACTGCACGCGCGGTGCGCCCCCCTATCCTTGGCCTGCGAGACTCTGGAGGCTGGTTCCCGCCCTGCGTATCCCCAGCGCGCGCTTCACCAGCAACCCGTCCCGGCCCACAAGCACCCCAGGATGGCGTCCTGGCAGCAGAAGCATGGGGCGGGGGTGGTTAGAGGTGTAGGAGTCGTCTTCAGCAGACCTCAGCTGACTGGGGCTCGGATAGGCTGGAAGGAGAGAAGATACCAGGGAAGGCATCTTTTTCGGTCCCCGGGAAGCAAGGCGGGGGCGGAGGCGGATGGAAAGGTGTGTGCAGGCGAGGAGGGCACCCCGATATAGAGGGGCCGCTGACTTAGCAGCGGCTGAGGAGAGCGTACGTCTGCAGGGCCCACGCCAGTCTTCCGGGGCGCCGCGGCGCGTTGGGGGCATCAGGCCCAGACACGTAGCGCGGGAGGCTGGCGAGGGCGCCCAGGTGTAAACTGCCTCTCTTTCAGCGGATGCTGCGGCTCGACTGCGTTCTCCGCCCCCTTCTCTTTTCCACTTCCGTGAAAAGGATTGCAGGCTGTCTTGGCAAGGGCGGTGGAAGCCGAGGTTATTTTCCTGGTAGGGCCGGGGAGGGAACTTTGTAGTTCCACTCCTGGGAAATTAACATTAAAAAGACCCACAGACACACACACGCCCCAACACAGGAGACAAAGGAGAGGTTTCTCTGTAAGTGTTTCACTGACTACCCTTCCTGGAGAAATGGAACTGGGCTGGCTTACTTGAAGTTGCTTTGGTAGAATTGGGAAAGCTAAAATTTCATGTCATCCTCCCTTCCTAGGCCCAATAGGAGACTCATCAGAGGAACAGAATCACGGGTAAATGATGTGAAAAAGAAGAGGCAGGAGAAAATTATGGGCACTAAATGACCTTTATAGCTTTCTGGCTAATCCCAAACTGAGCTCAGAAGGTCGCAAACTTTTAACTGGCACGTTAGAGTCAATGTGCTGTGTTACTGGAACCACAAGTATTAAGTGTGCATTTGGTAAGCGTGGCTGAAAAATCAGCTGGGTGACAGCTCCAGAGGGCATATGAGGGTTGAACAAGGTGACCCTTATTGAGCCCTGGTGAAGCAATCCTAGCTCAAATTTCTGCCTGTGAGCACATTACATTTAAACTAATCTAAGTGAGGGGCCATCTGAATAATCTCAGTGAAAGGGAAAGATAGTTTTACTTTAAGCAACTGTTTGTATTGTGTAATAACTCATATAGTCAGAAACTTTTCTTTGCAAATATTCACAGCCAGAGTTTGCAATTCTGTACTGCTTTTTTTTTTCCTCAAGGGGAAATTTAAGTGATCTGAAATTTTAACACCCTTTTCTGTGTCCAAATTAGTGCATCTTCCTATAAATGCTCAGTTTGTTTCTAGACATGCATTTACTTTTTAAAAATTTTTTCATAATTTCTGGCTTATATTTTTGGCCTCCAACTCTCCTGAAGGGAAGGAGGGTAAAGTGACCCAAGGAAATATCCCATGTTCAGAATCATATTCCTGGCTCATGGATCTGAAATGGAAAGAAGTCTGCTACATTTGGTTTTAATTCTGCATTCATACACGAAACATCTTTTGAGGAATGGAAAAAGATGATTAGAGTTGTCAGATCTAAACTTCAAACTTGTTCTGCACGTTTGTGTAATTGAGTAATTCTAACAATCTCAGCTTCGGTTTTCTTATCATAAGTGAGATTATGCTACTTACCCTGAAATGCTATTGTGAGGAATAAAGTGTGTGGAAAACACCTAGAATACAGACCAGCTGTCTTTGAGCCCTTAAGATCATTCCAGACACTGCACTGAGGTTATAAAGAAGAATGAGGTTGAAATTCTGCTTTCAGGAAATTCATATCTAGTCATTCAGGTTAACCTTCCTTTTACCTCATCTGCCTTTCAGTCAGTTTCCTTCTCTTCCCCATGGAACAGGCATATATCCCAAATGATTTGAAAGAGGTTTAACAGTTGTAAGAAATGCTTGTAGGATCTGCTAAAAAGCAACTTTGAGGAGTACTGTACCTTACCCCAGAAATCTGTGTATTCAGCCCCATTTTTTGCCTATTGAAAGTGACCCTATATTACAGATAATGGAGAATTTTCTTCTTGCAGTGGAGGGAAGAAGTCCTCCTCTAAACATCATCTTTGCCAATGAATTGGGAGAAATAATTGAGCTGCAGCTTCTTCTAAACTTTAAACAGACTAATCCACTTACTTCTGGAAGCCTAAGAGTATATAGCAACTCTAATAAATCCATCTCTGTATTGCTTACCATACTGTAGGTACTGTGCTACCACTTTTTGTACATTAACCCCTTTAATCCCTATAACAGCCCTATGAGGTATTTCTGTCACTATCCACATTTACAGAACAGGAATTTAGGCACAAAGAGTTAAGTAACTTGCTCAAGTGGCAAGCTAGTAAGTGACTGAGATGGGGCAAGCACTTAGGCAGTCTGGTGGACTTAAGCTCTATGTGTTTTAGCTTCTACCTTGCATGAAGCTGAACGAGGATAGGGGCCGTGTCTGTGTGTTCTCCATTGCGCAGCACAGTGCCTGGCACATAGTAGTTCTGAATAGTTGGCTATTGAAAGAACTAAGGAAGGAGGAAAGGGGCCCTGGTATCACAATGGCTAAGTGCTCAGCTGCTAACCGAAAAGTCGGCAGTTTCAACCCACCAGCAGCTCTTTGGGGGAAAAAAGACCTGGTGATCTGCTCCCATAAAGATTAAACAAACCAAAAACCAAACCCATTGCTGTTGAATCAATTCTAACTCACAGGACCCTATAGGACAGAGTAGAACTGCCCCATAGAGTTTCCTAGGCAATAATCTTTACAGAAGCAGATTGCCGTATCTTTCTCCCTTATAGCAGCTGGTAGGCTCGAACCATAAACCTTTGGGTTAACAGTTGAGCTCCTTAAGCACTGCCCCATCAAGGCCCCTTCCCTGTAAAAATTACAGCCTAGGAAATCCTATGAGACAGTTCTATTCTGTCCAGTAGGGTTGCTATGAGATGAAATTGACTGGACAGCACACAATAACAACAACGAAGGAAGAAGAGAAGGAAGTAAGGAAAGAGCCTCCTCTTTCGCCTATAAATCGTAAACATAGCAGGAAATCCAATATACAGTCTGCCCTGGGGATAGGATAGGTGAGGCTTTTTAGAATCCTTTGCCTTGGCCTGCAGCTAGTTCATAAGGCTCCTTGGTGCAAATTTAAAAAGTATTCTCTCTCTGGGCTAATACATGAGCAAAAGGTGCCTATACCCTGAGAATAACAAAAAGAAACCTCCTCAAGGTACATGGGAAAAAAGACAGACCATAATTCATGGTTCTAGGTTCAATTTTTGGTAAATCCAGTGGTTAATTTAATTTTATGCAACATGGGGATAATACCTGTATAGCCAAAGAAGGTAACAAATGTAAGATGTCTGCTATTATACCTGACAAATAGATAGCATGTAACAAATACTAATTATGTTTCTTTACTCTTTCACTCCCCTCCCCATTCCAAAAAGGAAAAAAAAAAAAAAATTCCCCTGGTTCCCTCATCTTGAAGTAAGTTGTATTAATCTTAACAGCCATATAACTTGATATGGACTTCTCTTAGGCCAACTATTTTATTTTACCATGAACCATAATTATTTGTGTAGGCATCTTCCTTAGGATATATGGTTTTTAAGAGTGGAGACAATATCTGGTTCATCCGGAAATCCCAGTGGGGCTCAGCTCACTGGGGCAGAACTGGGCAGACAATGAGGGCAAGGGCTCTGGAGAGTGGCAGTCTGGATTTTGATCTCAGCTCTGCCACTTACTAGTTAGGGCAAGTTGCCAAACCTCTAAATCTTGGTTTCTTCACATGTAAAAAAGAGGATAATAATTTTGTAACTTAGCTGTAAAGATTAAATGAGATATCTGTAAGCATAGAGAAGATTAATATATGGTAGCTGGTTTAGTTTTTCTTTATTATTAAGTATTAAATATTTGGCCTTATGGCTTCTAGGTTGTAATAAGGATCATTGGCTTATGTTGCTTAACATAATTTTGGAAACTGTTTGAAATGTCAAGTTCTCTGTTAGATGGCATTGCTGTGTCAAATGCATAATAAACCATTACATGGACTCCTTTCTCTGTGAGGTCATCCTGGTTGGTCATGACCTTTCTAAAAACGGGATCAAAGCAATTAGGAAATGTGTTAAGAAATCACTGCCCACTAAGTCTGAATGAGTAATAACTTTTTTTTTTTTAAACTTGTAGAAAAACCTTTGTTTTCTCTATTGCGCTCTTAAATGCTGAACCTAGGAGCCTAATCTACCTATTTAAGAGATCTAGCAGTTTACAATCATAAGAAAAGTGAATAGCTTAATAGGGACTGTTGTCTGGAGGAATAAATAAGATTTGCCACACATATTTGACAATTAGTAAACAAGAGGGGGGTATGTGTATTTGTAAATGAACTTTCATAGTCAAGAACAGTGGAAAAAAAAATCCCAAGTTAAACAAATTGAACTTGGCTATAATATAACTAAAGCTAGAGCTGGAAAAATTAGTGCTCAGGTGTGCCAGAAATATTTTAGACATATTCGTGAATATCAGTGTTGGTAAGTGATGCAAATATTTTTTAAAATAATTTTCCTGACCTACTACCAAAACTCTCTTGCAAATGTTTACATTAATATTCATTGAAATCCCAAAGGAGTTCATGAAAATCTTACAGGGATTTGAGTGACAGCTACAACATGCTAGTGTAAAGATATTTTTGTGAAAAGTTTGGTGCAGTTAGAATAATCTCATAAAAATGCCTTTCTATTCAATTATCTGGAAACCCTGGTGGCGTAGTCATTAAGTGCTATGGCTACTAACCAAAAAGGTCGTCAGTTCGAATCCACCAGAAACTCCTTGGAAACTCTATGGGGCATTTCTTCTCTGTCCTGTAGGGTCGCTATGAGTCGGAATCGACTCGATGGCAACAGGTTTTTGGTTTATTTAATTATCTAAAGCAGTGATTAATTTTTGGTAATGGTTGGCGTTAAGACAGCGACTTCTAATTGAACATATGTGATATGAATGGTGAACACAAATGGAATATTTGTCCAGGCAAAGAAAGATCTGTATAAAATGTTGGGAATTTATAGAAAGCATTTTATTTCAAACATTTGCTATTTTTACCCATCTAGCGATACAATGATAGGTATGCTTATTAATCAGTCTACACCCTTAATCAGAGTTCAGTTAAAGCTAATATGTGGAAGATGCTAACTTGCAAGAAGCTGCTCTACTGAGTAACTTACTTGAAGACCTATTTCTTTTGGGACGAGTAGATTTTATATGAAGAAACAGCAAAATTAAAAGGCAGTATTATTTGCTTGACAGGTTTCTGAGGGATGAGCTATCATTTACCTTATTTTAAAATTGATTTTTCAAAATTTCAGAATATTAAATTTTATCAGTTTTCTCAAATATGCCTTTAGTAGTAAAAGCAAAAGCTGCATTCCGTAACTTACGTGACAAGTTTGCATTATGTGACTGTTTCTCAACAGGCAGCACCATTATCATTTTTGGTGGGACAGTTCTTCATTGTGTGAGAATGCCTCTCTTTCATTACCTGACATTTATTGACTATGACCACTGACCTCCATAGGCGAGTAGCTTCCCCTTAGTCATTGTAATAACCAGAAATGTCCGTCTACATTTTAATATACCTTTTAGAAGAATGGTACTACGTGTGGTTGAAAACTATTTATCAATAGGATCAAATTGAGAATATTTAATGAAATTATACTTGAGATCAGAGTCTCTTCAAATAAGCATCTTTTATTTCCTTAAAGGATAAAATAATTATTTTTTCATATTATTTTATATGAAAATACTTTGTCTTGAAGGAATGCGTTATTTATTCTTAAGGTGTATGAAGTATGAAAACTTCCATAATCAGGTTATTCATGATCTTTAAGGCTCCAAATCTTCATTTGTGTTAAATGCTCCACAGCCTTTGGACGAGTTGGGGCCTGTTGCTCCTTCAACTCCTCCTTTGACTTCTGTGTGCTCTTTGGTCTCCTCTTATTTCTCTGACTGCTCATTTGCAAGTCCTTCTCTGGCTTGCTTTTTACCTCCTACTGACTAAATTATGTGTTTCTCAATGTCTGCTCTAGAAGTTCTGGTTGTTTGTTTTACATTTGCTCCATTGGCGAAGATCATCTGCTCTTGGCGTCTCCTTTTACCTCAGCAGGGCTAACTCCCCAGTGGTTATCTCCTGCCCTGACCTTCCCTCAAGCTCCAGGCCCGTGTTTCCCAATGCCTGCTGGACAGTTCCTCTTTACTGTGCTGCTGGCACCTCCAGCACCCTGTGCTCTCTTCCAAACCTGTGCCTCCTTTCTTCCTCTGCATCCTTATGTCTTCTGTCGTCCTCATTCCTTTCATTGGTATTAGCATTATTTTAGTCTAGAAACTTTTGAGATACCCCCCCCCCACCTCACGCCATGTCTGACAGTCTGTTGCCAAAACCCAAACAATATACATCTAAACTACTTCTTTCACCACTTGCCTCTTCTTTATGTTGCCACAGAGTTAATGTGCTTTTGACCTACTACTTAGAGTCATGTCATAATCTCCTAGCTGGTTTTCACCCCTCCGATCTCTCACCCTTCCAGCTAATTCCGGACATGCCAACAGATAAGATACTCTTATTAAAGTACATCTCTTTTATCTACATGCAAACAACACTGATGACTCTCAGTACCTAGACCTGAAGACTGGCATTTCAGTCTCTGCATCATGTAACGTCAGTCTCGTTCAGGCTCATCTCCCAGCGCCACCATACTCAAGTCAAATCAAACTGTTCCCTGTGCCTTGATCATGCTTCTTCTGTTTCCTGGCACTGTACCTTTGGTCATGCTGCGCTTTCATCCTGAAATGCTCTAACTTCCCTGCTATTCCCATCTCCAGCTTTAACTTCACCTTCAAAGCTGAGCTTTTAACACCATATCCACAGCTCCTCTGAAACCCCTGGAGAGATTAAAAGGAGCTTTTCTAAAATTTCAGTGGCATTGCATTTATAACTTCTCTCATTTCTTTAAAACATTTTATTATAGTTGCCTTTGCATAAGAGTTCAACTTCTTATAATACTACAAATTTTTGTATACCAGGAATAATAACATAATCATATTTATATCTCCTTCAGCACTTTCATGGATTATGGAACTGCAAGAAACATAGAAGACATCTGTTTTCACTTTTATATATTGTTTCTATATTGTCTTCAATAAGCCACCATCTATTGTATGAGTATATGCACGGAGACATCCCATTCTTTTTAAGGCACTTCCAGTTGTGAGTAAATTCTCTTGCTGCTTCTTCAGGTCGTATCCCTTTCCCAGTTGATTGACAGCCTGTAAATGTGTGGTGACAACTCACATGTCTTATGTTTTCTCTATCAGTTGAACATACTCACTTTCAAGATTAGGAATGTCCAGAAATGTACAGAATACCTCAAGGAGGATAATTTCTAAAAATGGTTGTGTATGAATAGAAATATTTGAACTGTTGTTCATGGCACAAACTGACCATCAATATCACCTCTTATTAGATGGAATTAGGAGGTGGGAAATAAGGGTGTGTATAAGGATCCACTTTTGGGAGAGCCTCACTGTAATCTCAGGGCTGAACATTTTTTCTCTAAGTGGCCTCAATGTAATGAATGAATAGGTGAATAAGCTACTGGATGGAAAAAAGGAAAGAGGAAAGCTATCTTTAAATTATGATTACAATTAGCAAGTAACCACTCAGTGTATTATTTTCCTTTGTCAATGAATGCCATAGGAGATAAAATCACAAACATGGCCTGTGTGTGTATCATAAATGAATTTAGAGATACTAGACCAAGTAAGTGGTCCTTAAGTAAAGTTACAGAGGTAGACCCTGAATAAAAATACTTTGCCTTTAAGGAGCACTTCTATATACCAAGCATCGTTTTAGCCCTTTACATGTTTTAGCACATTTAATCCTCACACCCTTACAAAGAAGCCTCGTTGGCTAATGAGGGGATTAGGCCACAGATGGGTTAAGTATCTTGCCCAAGGTTTCATATCTTATCAGTGGAGGGTCTGGATTTGATCACTGTGTACATTTTCAATATTACTATTTTCTAATATTTAATATCGCAGTATCCTTTAAGAGATTCTAGTGGAAGAAAATTGAGGCAGTTTTTTTGTTTTTTTTTTTTTTTAAAGATGACTAGCCAAGTATAATGGGTTTTAGTCTGGAGCCCTGATGGTGCAGTGGTTAAACACTCAGTTGCTAACCGAAAGGTCAGTGGTTTGAACCCACTAACTGCTCCACGGACAAATGATGTGGCAGCCTGCTTCCATAAAGATTACAGCCTTGGAAACCCTATGGGGCAGTTCTGCTCTGTATTGTAGGGTTGCTCTGAGTCAGAATCTACTCCATGGCACACAACAACAGTCTGTTAAAACACAGAGTCAGCAGGAAGTGATAACCCTTACTTACTATTTGAAAGGTAGTGTCTGGAACCAAACTAGGCTAGAAAGCTTAGAGAAAATGATGACCTGTTACTCTCTCTGAACCCAGGAAGTCTGGAGAACCAGTAGGGACTGAAGGAACAGTAAGTCCAGGACGTGATTCCTCCGGCATTGGTTGCAAAATGGTGGGGGTAGAGCGTGTAGGGGGTGGCAGGACTCCTTTGGAAGCCTGGGGCTGTGGGGCACCATTGGGTGCATGAACAGAGTAGGATCTGGAGAATTCTAATGGATATATATGCAAATCTTCAGTGAAGTAGGGTTTTAAATAAAACCTGTAGCATATTGCAAACCAAAGAATGCAGTTTTTCCACAATTCATTCACCTACTGTATTCCATACACTGTTTCATGTGTTAGAGAGATGACTAAATAGAAAAGGTAAGTTCTTTTCAGTCTTGAGTTACACAAATAGTTGAACATTATTCTCAAAGGAAGGTAAGCAATTTATGTCCTTGGGTCAACTTTTTGTAGACCCTCAATGTCATCTTCTCTCTGTAAACTCTCTTGTCCTGTAGTTCTCTCTTTTCTCTTTTCCCCATTTCAGTATCATGTATTGGATCAGAGGCTTTAGAGAGACATAAACAGAACTTGATGGAATTTTAACTTAGCCACTTTTCAGCTGTTTGACCAAAATCAAGATATGTGAACTTTCAGAGTCCCAGTTTCTTCGTTTTTAAAAATGAAAACAACACAATCTGTCTCATAGGGTTATTGTGGAGGGTAAATAAATAATTCATTTAACCAATAAATGGTCATCATAATCATTTCTCTTTTATTCCTACCTATATTTTTGGCATGTTGAGGCAAAGCCTCTTTAATCCTGAGAAATTTCCTTCTGTGCACAAGTATTTTTGAGTTATAATATTGCTGTTCACAGCCTGAGCCAAGTAGGAGGTTCAGAAAAACAAAACAAAACTCATTGACTCAATACAACAAAGTGGGTCCTTCCAATATAGACAAAGTTCTGTGTTTTGCCATACATGTAGGACGATGCTTGAATGTTGACATTGCTGCTGCAAAAGTATTAAAGTGCTGAATTTTTCACTTAGTTGTAACCTCCCAATGGAATTTTAAGATGAGAATTCCTTACTTTCCACTGAGGTATAACAGTGCGCATGAGCACATTTAAAAGCTATCACAGACAGGCAATAATCGTTCTGTTTTCATGACTTAGAAACATTTGTTCATACTAAGACACAAAACGTATGCCAGCATAATCAGTTATGCCATTTATTAAGTGTCTTCTGTGTCTCTGCTCTTCGACATGCACTATAATTCTCATGATGACAGTGTAAGGTAGATTCTGTTCATTGACAGATAGGGAGAATAAAGATTCACTGAAATGTGGCAAGATCACCGCTAGAATCAATGTCTCAGCTGGTAAAATGCTCATGACAACTAAATCTTGCTCCCATATCTTAATTCAAATCGGTAAATAACTGAGCATTGCTATGTAAAGTACTCTGCATAGACACCTGACAAAGTAAGTACAGGGCATGATTGACCCTAAAGAGACTGTAATTTCAGAGATATTTTTTAATAAACATACACACACACACACACACACGCACACACGCACAGTGTATAGTTGCCGGGTGGTGCAAACAATTAAGTACTTGGATATTAACTGACAGGATGGAGGTCCAAGTCCACCCAGAGGCACCTCAGAAGAAAGGCCTTGTGATCTACTTTCAAAAAACCAGACAATGAAAACCCTATGGAACACAGGTCTACTCTGACTCACATGAGGTTTCCATGAGTTGGATTAGAACTGACTTGATGACAACTGGCAACTGGGGTATGTCTGTATGTCTGTGTATGTGTTAGTAGATATCTGTATCTGTCTATAGATATATGTATGTAGACAGAGAAGGTATAAGTCAGAGTAGGATTAAGTGTCAAAATAAATGATATAGGGCAGTAATCCTCTAGGATAATAGGCCAGAGGTTGATAAACCATAACCCATGGTCCAAATCAAACGTGCTCCCTGTTTTTGTAAATAAAGTTTTATTGGAATACGGCCACATCCATTTATTTCCACATTTCCTATGATGCTTTCATGCTACAGCAACATAGTTGAGTAGTTGTAACTTAGCCTGCAAAGCCTAAAATACTTACTATCTGACACTTTAAGAAAAAATATTTGCTGATACCCACTGGAGGATATCAGAAGAGGGAGACTTTACTATAGGTTGGAGGAATCAAAAGGGCTTTAATGGAAGACGTGGAATTTGTTTTGAAGCTTAGATCGGATAGCCTTCGGTCGAGTGAAGAAGGGAGATGGTCATTCTAAGTGCTACAAAACTCCAAATCAAAAATAAGCACATAGATAAATATGAAAGGCTGATGGAATATAAAGAGACGTTACAGTATATAATATAGATAATATAATCATTTGTCTATAAAGTTCTTAAAGTTGTTAAGTCATTTAAATCAACTGGTGAACTATTTAAAAAATCAGGTTTTGATTTCATTCAGTAATATATGATACTGAAGTGCAGTCCCTGTTGAAAACCACTAGTCTAGAATATTTGTGCATTTGGTCAAGTTCCTTGTTTTCTGTTGAGGGCAGACTTTTTTTTTTTTTAAATCTCATGTCATTTCCACCTTCATAATGTATTGGCTAACTGGCTATGTAGTAGTAATTTTTGCTAATCACTCATTATAACAAAATAAGTACTAGTTATTGAGCATATAACTAAGTACCAGCACTCTGCCAAGAACTTTCCTTACATTCTCTCATTAAAAGCTTACAATACACCATTGAGGAAGATATTATTATTCCCATTTTACAGAAGAGAACACTAAGTAACAGATGGATTAAATAATCAGATTGAGACTGAAAGACTGGTAAATGAATCCTCTTTACACAATATGACCAATAAATTGGCCCTCTTAAAATGAGAAACTTGGAGCTAGGGACATAGATAGGAATGTACTTTCACATTTAAAAATTTGAATATGCCAAGTTGTACCATCATGTAACCTAATTCTTTTCTATTATAAACGTTGTACTATGTTTTTTAAAAGTTCAGTCAGCTTTCACTACAAATGTTTCTGCACATTTTTATCGAAAATACTGATTTTTTTTTTTTGTAATATGGAGCGAGGACTTTTTGTATCCTCTGTTTTGTCTCGGTCACTTTCTGTCCACAACTCTTTCTCTGTTTTCCTTGCCTCTTAACGTTCAGTCATTTGTAATTTCCTCTTTTTCTCTTCTCCTTTATCTCTAATATCCTTCCCTAATGTTCATAATAGGTCCCAGTTACACAGCGTCTCTGATTTAGCAATAAAGTGCTTGAGTGTGTTTTCCTAAAGTAAGGGCTTCTTTCAGAGGAAAAAGAAAGAATCAATGGAACTTAATGCCAGTTTCTTTTTCTGAACTTAAAGGGGGGCAGATACTACTGAACTGTTTGTATATCACTAATGGATATGACAAAATAATAGGAAAAGCTGAATGATTCAGAGGAAGCCACAGGGAGTCTAAGAAAATGTACATCTATCCCCTGTGGGCGACATTAGTGTCTCCGTGGAGAGTAACCTGGCCACTTCTGCCATGTGGAGATCATTAATTGCAGACAGTAATGGCCTGCTGCGGGAGGATTTACAGACATCAAATCTAAAGCTCAGCGAAACATTGTTTTCTTTTTTTTATTATTGACTTTCTAGGTAATACATGCTGTTAGTTTAAGAAAAAATGCCTTGGTGAGGAGACAATGGGGATTTTTGTTGCTGTTTTATTTTTTGTCAATAACAGATATGCTACTCTGTCCCAGTAAGATACCCAGCCCCATTATCTCCATTTGTTTTCAGACATTCTGAAAAAAGCAAAAAGACACTTTTATAGACATATCACCAATTAAAAAAAAATCTTATTTTAAATTCTCAGAAACCTAATATGACTGACTGTTTACTTGGGATAATTCAGTATTTAGGATAGAAATTATTATTATGCATATTGGTCTGTAGCTTTTATGTAAGAGTGAATATTACATCCAACTTTTTTAGTCTACGAGTTATTGTAAATTATTCCCCATTGTATTAAGCCTCTTATTTTACTAGCTTTTGTCTTGAAGCAATAATATTTAATTCCTGCTGAGCTATACACTTAGATAATGACTTGTAGTCTATAAAATCTAACATTATATGTGTAATTTCTTTGGTACTTTCTTGATGTCCCAAGGATTTTCAAAAGAATTTACACAGATTTTTGGCATTAGAAAAAGGTGATTTTAGTTGTATGCCAGAGTTGTGGTCTTAGGGGCTTTACACACATCACCACACATCATCCTCAAAGTTGTCATGTGACAGCCTCAACAACCCTATAACGTGGGCTTCAGTACCATCAATTTAGGATGGAAATACAGAACTTGATGTCTCAGGTGGGTTAAGTAACAAGGCTCTCTTCCCAAAATCCACACTTTCCCCTCAGTCACACGTTGTCTTCCCAGGTAGAGTCAAATCCTAACTCTTTGCACGCACATTTCATAGAACAGGGAAATTATGAGGAAAATTAAACAAGAAATCTGTAGGATTCTGTGCTTTCAAAGTAGGTTAATTTAAAAAGTCAGATTTTTAAAAATCAAAATCACACTTCAAAGTATACCTGAAAAAAATAAATAAAAGGACAAGAAAAATGTTGGCGATATTTTATTTTGCCACTCTTCCACATACATGATAATTCTTTCAAAAGGTTAACTCTATGAATTGTGTGTGGT